>NC_134490.1:14214524-14514524 GCF_040206685.1 Ascaphus truei | reverse complement strand
TGAAAGACACTGAAGCAAAGACAAAAGATGGCCAAAGGCTCCTGTAGAATAAAACCCTTAAATATAAATTCAGATAAAAACAAATGATTGGATTTTTTTTTAAATATTTGATCAGTTCTGCTTTCAGGCCCATGTTTGTACAATTAAATGCTACTCTCTGTGTTATGTTTTAGCTATTGACCTCACATTTATTCCTGATTGGCCATTACCTTTAGGATTGTTGGTTTTTGCACACGTAGTAACGTAGCATTCTCTGCAGTGCTACTGGCTCTACTGTACCTTTCCTTTAAATCAGTGGAAATATGTATTTGAAAAAATGTACAGCACAAATCCGACAGTAAATTGTTTAATAAGTTTATTTTAATGTGTGTAATCAGACATTTTAAAAGAGTTTGTAATTGCTGATCTCTTAAGAAGTAATGTAAAGAGAGTTAACAGAATGTTTAATCCTTTCAGTCAACAAACTTGAGATGCATTCAGAGGGATTACTTCTTGCCTCCTCCTCCACCTCCACCTCCACCTCCACCTCCATGACCTCCACTGCTTTGACAGCCGTGACCTCCACTGCTTTGACCTCCACCTCCGTGACCTCCACCTCCGCCTCCGCCTCCGTGACCTCCACTGCTCTGACCTCCACCTCCACCTCCATGACCTCCACTGCTTTGACCTCCACCTCCGTGACCTCCACCTCCGCCTCCGCCTCCGTGACCTCCACTGCTCTGACCTCCACCTCCGTGACCTCCACCTCCGTGACCTCCACTGCTTTGAACTCCACCTCCGTGACCTCCGCCTCCATGACCTCCACTGCTTTGACCTCCACCTCCGTGACCTCCACTGCTTTGACCTCCACCTCCACCTCCGTGACCTCCACCTCCGTGACCTCCACTGCTTTGACCTCCACCTCCGTGACCTCCACCGCTGCTACCCCCATGACCTTGATGGCAAGGTTCTGATGAGAGATAGAAGTATAATTTGAAGGAAGGGCTGAGATACATAGATTACTTCTAAATGATGGAAATGTCAGTAAAAAAAATCAGATCATACAAAGACAGCTTATTTAAAACAGAAATCACCCACATTGAGGGACTTATTAATTTTACAGTAAAAGGAGGGACACAGAAGCGGACAGAAATTATTCAATTCCGATGTACTTGAATTTTGAACAGAACACAAAATAAGCAGGAAAGTGCTTAAAAGCACAACAAAAAATGAAAATATGCTGAAATAAGTATACAATTATACAAAATGATTACGAAACTATAACAATTTAACTGAAACATGTCAATTAAAAATGGCAAGAAACACCCTCAGTTTTCTACTCCACTGGTAACCCACAGTAGAGATGGTTCTTGGTCTGGTGGTCTGGGTTTGGTTCTAAATCATTTTTAGGTCTAGGTTTGAAAATCTGAAGGGATTTGGTTTTAGTTTTGTATTTTGTTTTGGAATGTAAAATTCTGGTACTTTCTGATTTCACACACCTAGTTTTGTCCATCTCTACTCAATACTGGATTGGTTAAAAAAGTATTTTTCTCACAATATTACAATATATTTTCCATGTATCTCCATCTAAACAGTATGATAATAATCTAGGCCAATCTATCTACAGATCTCACTCTCATTTCACTCACCCAGTTTTGCCCATCTCTTTCTAACAAAAACATGAAAAAGTTTTAGAACAAAAATCAAAACACCAGTGAGGGTGCCCACCCTTATTGTATATAAGTTATTGTGCAATCTATTGCTATTGCTGTCATTTATTTTTTTAAAGACCCATTTTGGAAAAAGGCAAAACCCTCTCATACAATTACAGACATCGAGAATGCAGTGATACAGTATGTAGGAGATTGCTGGTGCAAAAGAGCTGTGTTTTCCTTAATCAACTGTATCTATAACAAGCATCATCATGGTCTCTACAGTCATTCTTTCCTATCCATTTATGCTCCAGTTTTAAATGACTGTTTTCCCCCTATAGTAATAAGTGTATTGATGCATTGTTTTATACTTTATTGGGAGTACTGTAAAGAGAAACACAAACAGTGTGACTGTACATATTGCTGCACAATGAATCACAGGCCCTCCCGTAAACAACAGGATTAAGATCTGATTGACCATGCAGATTTTCTTACCTGGGCATTTTGGGGCAGGGCATGCGTCCTTGCATGATTTAGCTGGTGCACATGCTGAAATGATAGAGAATGAATATCACTGAGACAGATATGTGCAAATCCTGTATGGTTTTTATGGACCTCGTAAATACAACTTATATGTGTGATAGCTAATGGCCAATCATACAAAAGCATTGAAACCCTACAGTAGATGAATAGGGTTCAACAAGTGTATTTCTGCCATTAGGTTAACAATAGAAATGATCATGCATTCATGTATCAGGGTGAGTGCATATCAGTGAGGGAATTGGAGAGAGTAAAAGAAGAAGCTACTTTTCACAATTCAGTGTTTTTCCCCCTCATGTTTTTCCCTTTTCCTTACTTCCAAACACCCTGCAGTTCCGAATTGTATTAAAATGTCACTATTTTTTATTTTTTCATGTTTCATTCATGTGATGCAAGCAAAAGAAAATCTTATTTTTCTTTCACCAAGACACATATAGTTCTATACATTAACCTTTTGTTCTCTTTAAATAACTGTTTTTAATGTATTCACAATAATCTTTTAGACTAAAATATATTCTCGGTCTTCAGTCCTTAATAACCAAATTTATCTGGAGTTTCAAAAAATCAAGAGTCAAAAGAAATATATTACATAGACCGACATCGGCGGGGGGCTTAGCAGTACCTTGCTTGTTGTCATACTATAAAGCGGCTAATTAAGTCGGTTATCTCAATGGCACACGGACCCCGATCGGAAGCGGTGGGTGGAATTGGAAAGGGAGGTGTGTTCTCCAGTCGAATTATACAATCTGATTTGGACCCAAAAATCTATTCTTAAATCCTTCAAGGGGCCGCGCTCCTCAATGTCCAACTCATTGGAAGTATGGGAAGCTACTAAATTAAGGTGTGGGCTAACCTCTAGGAGTATGCTGATGATCCCATTGTTTGATAACACAGACTTGGCTCCAGGACTGAACATTAGAGATTTTGCAATTTGGAAACAAAAGGGAATTCTTTGATTTAATGATTTGGAGGCACGGAAAAATATTAAATCATTTGATCAAATTAAGGCAGAAAAAGAAATTCCCCAATCTGAATTCTTTAGGTACCTCCAAATAATTGCATTTTATACAAAAGCAGCACCCTTTTCCCCATTAACAAATTTTGAACAACTCTGTTTGTTGGAAACAGACACTAGTGGACTTACTTCTCAAAGGTACAAAGAGAGAGTCGGTTCGGGACGGGAGTACTCTCGACCTCCACATTACACTGCTCAATGGGAGGAAGATCTAGGGGATACGCGACAATTTGCAGACTGGGAGGAGATATATTTGGCTGCAGCGAAAAGCTGGATCTGCACGTCACTGAAGTAGAACGCATATAAAGTAATGATGAGGTGGAACCTCACCCCACTAACATTATCCAAATTCATTGACGGGTACTCCCCATTGTGTCCTAAACAATGTGGAGAGCAAGCAGACTTGCTGCACATGCTGTGGTCTTGCCCTCAGATTCAGCCCCTCTGGAAGGAAATTCATATTTGGCTACAGAGGATTTTGGACCTTGAGGTACCATTTGATCCATGGCTGTTCCTACTGAACAGACCAGCACAGCAGCTTTCCAGAGAAGAAAATAAACTCATTTTGCATAAAGCAACAGTGGCGAGGTGTGAAATGGCGGCATTGTGGAAACAAAAAGACTTGTTTAAGTTCCAATAGAATACATATATTTGCAATAACTATATACAGCTAAGAACATCTCTTTGTCATTCAGTCCAGACTTTTGCATGTAAAATAGAGGCATTAACTAGTAAATTCCATGTAACCCTATTCGCTATCATAAAGGACTACTTACGGTCAGAATCTTTGCATCCACCACCCTTTGATCCAGGCATGATTGCTCTTCTAGTTATAATCTGCTGTAGGGATGGAGATCTAGGATGGTACAGGTCTACCAGCAATGCCTGATGGTGCTGCTTTTATACACAAAGTGAAGCCATTCAATTATTGACAAGTGCTTTCAGGAACCAATGGGATCCCTGTCCAAACATCTATAATTAAGTATTTAGGAAGCAATGCATTTTTGTTCAATTGTTTTCTTTAATCAAGGTAGGGTGTATCTCAATTTTGTATTTTTTCTTTTACTCCAATAAAATAATGGGATTGCTGGTGTGTTTCTTTGCTACTCACTGTTGTGAGTAATTTCCAGCATAATACGAGCATTATTAGCAGCTGGAATGCTTAGGAAATGTTCCCATACATGAGCTTGAAAGACAGCATAACTCCCTTCTTCAGGTCTAACCAATTGGAATTGCTTTGCAATGCATTGCTGGCAGCCAGTTGGTTAACTTGTTTTGTGGTACAAGGCACCTGGATTACTTGCACCTTCTTATTTACAAATCCACTTATAAAAAAAATAATATATATATATATACAGCTGAACCCTGTTATAACACGGTGCTTGGGGGCCACAGAATGAGACCGCGTTATAACCGGGATCGCGATTTTAAAAATTAATGGCCGCCATGATCATGGATTCCACATCCGCCAGAGGGGGAGAGCTGGGATAACTCACCCAGCTCTCCCTGAGCCCGGACGTAGCAGCGGCAGTTCCCCACCCTCCCCTCCCCCCTCCGCGCAGCGCAGCCGGCAGGAACAATCTCCCTCCTCTCCTATCCCTCAGCGGAGGTACAGGGAGGGAGGGAGAGGTGTGTGTATATGTGTGTGTGTGGTGATGTGCAGGGGGATGTGATGGGCAGGGGGGGATTGGGTGTCCAGAGAGGGTGATGTGCAGGAAGGGGATGTGATGTGCAGGAAGGGGGAATGTGATGGGAAGGGGGGATGGGATGTGATGTGCAGGGGAGGTGATGTGTAGGCAGGGGATGTGATGTGGAGGAAGGGGGATGTGATGGGCAGGGGGGATGGGATGTGTAGGGGGAGTGATGTGCAGGCAGGGGATGTGATGTGCAGGAAGGGGGGATGTGATGGGCAGGGGGGATGGGATGTGATGTGCAAGGGGGGGTGATGTGCAGGCAGGGGATGTGATGTGCAGGAAGGGGGGATGTGATGGGCGAGTGAATATTTATTTTTTTCATCTCATATTTTCAACACATGTGCCTTACATTTCAGACACTCTTATAGTATTGATAAAAGGGCACACATACTTACATGAATTACAGAAAATGGAGTGGGGGGGAGGTGTAAGATGGACAATTAAAGGGAAAGATAATAACCAAAAGTTTTTTTAAGAAACTTGCAGCAGCTTCTGTTCTCCGCATTTTCTTGGTGGTCCATAAGCTTTACTACCTGTCCTCCTGGTTTTAACATTATCTTCCACCTTCCTTTCGTGGCTTTTTGTGTGAGCCCAGGTCAATGCTCTCCTGTCTCCCTTCTTCAAATGCAGTATGCACTTTTGCCTGTAATAAGGTTTAGATGATGATGAAATATTTCTCTATGTCTTTCTTTGTGGTGTTTTGTGGCTATACACCTCCCGATCTGACTAAGAGTTTGGCTGGCCAAATGTAGGGGATTCTCTCACGTGTGGAAATCACCAAATGGTTCAATGAACATTAGCTAATGCAAAACAAGCAAACACAGAAGCAAACGCAGAAGCAAATGCATAAGAATAATCTTTCAAAATGTTAATCGGCGGACACATAAATTAATCTAGTAAATTGTGTTGGTTTTCACGGATTTTGCCCTATTTTCCCTTTATTAAATAGCTCCCCTTGTGTCAGTTGAATATGGTATTACTGTAAAGAACCCTTTCCTTTTTTGCTGGTGAAATCTCCTTTCCTCCAACCTTATGGGATGGCCCCGAGTCCTTTGTACTGCTCGTGGAATGAATAGTTTTTTGAAAGCTCCTTGTACTGTCCCCGAATATATATTTTTATACCTAATTTCCTCAATTCTAAGACGCACTTTTTTTTCCGATTTTCACATGTCTGAAATTGGGGTGTGTCTTAGAATTGATGTATTTAAAAAAGTATCTACAGTACTAACCCCCCCTTTTTACTTAACATGTTTCAGGAGACTCCCATGTCAGTGGAGGACGAAGTGTGCAATGCCGGCAGGAGAAGTCCCACGTCTGTAGATGGTTGAAGATGGACAGCAGGTGGGAGTGCGGTGTCGGCGGCAGGACAGGTACCAATCTGCAGGTGAATGAAGATAAGAAGACAGTGGGCGGGCGGTGGTGGAGGCGGCTAATAGATCATAATAGCAGGAGCAGAGCGGCATATGGGAACGGCTTGAGAGGTGCACACTGTAATACCGGAAGTTGACCTGTGTCTGACTTCCGGTTACATTGTGCACCTTCCAAACCGTTCCCCCTATGCCGCTCTGCTCCTTCTCAGCTCTCCTGCTATTATGATCTCCTGCCCCTGCACACCACCGCACACCCGCTGTCTTCTTATCTTCATTCACCTACAGGCTTTGGACCTGTCCTGCTGCCGCACACCTACCCGCTTTCCATCTTTAACCATCTGCAGATGTGGGAGCTCTCCTGCCGGCACCGCCCGCTTCATCCTCCGCTGACATGGGACTGCTCCTGGAACATAGTAAGTGAAAAAGGAATTTTCCTCGATTGTAAGGGCCAAATCGATGGTGCGTCTTACAATCGAAGGCGTCTTACAATCAAGGAAATACAGTAGTTATCATATCCCCTCTTACTGTAGATGCCTCTTTTATAATGTAAATCAATCTAATTCAGCTAGCCTCTCCTCATAAGTTAGATAGTCATCCCCTTTATTAATTTGGTGGCTCTTCTCTGCACTCTCTCTAGTTCCATAATATCTTTTCTTAGGATTGGTGCCCCAAACTGTACTCCATATTCAAGGTGTGGTCTTACTAAGGCATTGTAAAGGGGCATAATAATGTTTACTTCCCTTCTATCCATTGCCGTTTAATGCAAGATAAGATCTTGTTTGCCTTTGCAGGTTCTGCATGACTTTGGGCACTATTGCTAAGCCTGCTGTCTACAAGCACTCCTAAATCCTTCTCCATCAAGGATTCAACCAAATTTATCCCCATTTAATTTGTATGTCGCCTTTTTTTCTTGCATCCCAAATGCATAACCTTACATTTATCTGTATTAAACCTCATCTGCCATTTACCTGCCCACATCTCCAGTCTCTCCAAGTCCTTCTGAAGAGAAATTACATCCTGCTCTGATTCTACTGTACTACCTTACACAATTTAGTATCATCAGCAAAGATGCAGACTTTGCTCTCGAAGCCAACCTCAAGGTCATTCATAAACAAGTTAAAAAGCAGGGGTCCCAGTACCGATCCCTGAGGTACTCCACTCATGACTTTAGCCCAACCTGAAAAATTTCCATTTATGACAACCCTCTGTTGTCTGTCCTTTAACCAGTTTTCAATCCAGGTGCATATATTTTTACTGAGTCCAATATTCTTTATTTTATACATCAACCTCTTGTGTGAAACCGTATCAAAAGCCTTTGCAAAATCTAAGTAGACCACATCAACTGCATTACCCTGGTCTAAATTCCTACTTACCTCTTCAAAGAAACAAATAAGGTTAGTTTGGCATGATCTATCCCTCATAAATCCATGCTGACTATTACTAATAATTTTGTTTTCCATTATTTATTCCTGAATATTATCCCGTATTAAACCTTAAGTAGTTTCCCAACTATTGAAGTCAGGCTTACAGGTCTGAAATTCCCCGGTTGTGATCTAGCTCCCTTTTTAAATATAGGCACCACATCTGCTTTACGCCAATCTTGTGGTATTGAGCCTGTGGAAATGGAGTCCTTGAATATTAAATATAATGGTTTGGCTATTACTGAGCTTAACTTCTTGAGAACACTTGGATGTATGCCTTCGGGGCCAGGTGCCTTATTTACTTAAATTTTTTTAAGCCGCTTATGAACTTCTTCCTCAGTTAACCAATTGTTTATTAATATGGAGGTTGTGGCTTCCTCCTGCGGCACTACTATTGAACTTGATTCCTCCCTTGTAAACACAGAGGCAAAGAATTTGTTTAATACCTCTGCTTTTTTTTGTCTCCTATAATCTGCCTACCCATCTCACACTGAAAGGGTCCTATATTTTCTTTTCTCATTTTTTTGTTATAAAGGTACTTAACGAACTTTTTAGGGTTGACCTTACTTTCTATTGCAATCCTTTTTTCATTATCCATTTTTGCTAATTTGATTGCCCTTTTGCAATTTTTGTTACATTCCTTATAATTCTGATATTATGTCTCTGTCCCTTCTGACTTAAAGAATATAAACACCTTCCTCTTCTTGTCCATTTCCTCCCCTACCTGTTTATTTAGCCACATAGGTTTTGACTTATTTCTTTTATACTTATTACCCTAGGGTATTCACTGATCAGTGTGCTTTTCTAACAATCTTTTAAAGACTGCCCATTTATCTTCTACATTTTTCCTTGCAAAAACATCTTCCCAGTGTATTACTTGTAGATTAGACCCCAGTTTATAAAAAATTGCCTTTCTAAAGTTTAAGGTCTTTGTTGAACCCATGTAATCTGTTTTTTTGGTAATTTATTTCAAATGAGACCATGATATGATCACTGTTACACAAATGTTCCAGGACTTGAATATTTGTTATAAATTCTTCATTGTTTGATATTACCAAATCCAGTACAGTCCCTCTCCTGGTTGGTTCCTCAATAATTTGGGTCATATAATTGTCTTTAAGCACCCCCAAAAACCTGTTTTCTTTTGTTGTAATGCTAATTTCATTTCCCCAGTCTATGTCTGGATAATTAAAATCCCCCATTATGCAAACATGACCCAGTTTTGATGCCTTCTCCAATTGCTAAAGTATTTTAGCTTCCTCAATCTCACAGATATTTGGTGGTCTATAGCATATCCCTACAATTTTTTGTTATATATATACTTTTACCTCCACTGATAATTTTTATCCACAAGGTCTCTACATTTTCATAATTCCCTTCATAAATATCTTCCCTTATAATAGGTTTTAGATCCGGTTTAACATATAAACATAAACATACTCCACCTCCCCTTCGTCTGCACCACTAGACGAATCAAGGGCCTGCTCAGTGAGCTCTAAACCCCCTTCAAGATTGCCAGTTGTCTCTTCTGATCAGCAATCTCTGACTCTAAAGAGACCACCCGCTCACACTTCCCACAGCGGTATGCTCCTTAGAACAGCTGCTCCAAGTGCACATACATGTGGCAAGATGTGCATTGAGTAGCATTTTCAATCCTGCTCATTCTAGCAACTATGAAGTTTATAAGTAGCAACAATAAACTGTACTTCAATATACTATACCTTGTTTACCCTCTTCATTGTTCAAACTGCTTCTGTTTCTAACTGAACATTTTAAACAACCAGCACTTCAAATCACCACACAGATCAGTATACGCAATCTCCTATACTTATAAATATACTTTTATTTTAATTTGTTATTGTGTATACCTCTACTTTATTTAAAACAATAAACATAGGAATGATACTGTACCAGCTGAATTGTTCTATGGGAAATCCTGTTCTTCATCAGCGTCATTGAGACCACTGATGATAAACATGAAAGACACTGAAGCAAAGACAAAAGATGGCCAAAGGCTCCTGTAGAATAAAACCCTTAAATATAAATTCAGATAAAAACAAATGATTGGATTTTTTTTTAAATATTTGATCAGTTCTGCTTTCAGGCCCATGTTTGTACAATTAAATGCTACTCTCTGTGTTATGTTTTAGCTATTGACCTCACATTTATTCCTGATTGGCCATTACCTTTAGGATTGTTGGTTTTTGCACACGTAGTAACGTAGCATTCTCTGCAGTGCTACTGGCTCTACTGTACCATTCCTTTAAATCAGTGGAAATATGTATTTGAAAAAATGTACAGCACAAATCCGACAGTAAATTGTTTAATAAGTTTATTTTAATGTGTGTAATCAGACATTTTAAAAGAGTTTGTAATTGCTGATCTCTTAAGAAGTAATGTAAAGAGAGTTAACAGAATGTTTAATCCTTTCAGTCAACAAACTTGAGATGCATTCAGAGGGATTACTTCTTGCCTCCTCCTCCACCTCCACCTCCACCTCCATGACCTCCACTGCTTTGACAGCCGTGACCTCCACTGCTTTGACCTCCACCTCCGTGACCTCCACCTCCGCCTCCGCCTCCGTGACCTCCACTGCTCTGACCTCCACCTCCACCTCCGTGACCTCCACCTCCGTGACCTCCACTGCTTTGACCTCCACCTCCGTGACCTCCGCCTCCATGACCTCCACTGCTTTGACAACCGTGACCTCCACTGCTTTGACCTCCACCTCCACCTCCGTGACCTCCACTGCTTTGACCTCCACCTCCACCTCCGTGACCTCCACCTCCGTGACCTCCACTGCTTTGACCTCCACCTCCGTGACCTCCACCGCTGCTACCCCCATGACCTTGATGGCAAGGTTCTGATGAGAGATAGAAGTATAATTTGAAGGAAGGGCTGAGATACATAGATTACTTCTAAATGATGGAAATGTCAGTAAAAAAAATCAGATCATACAAAGACAGCTTATTTAAAACAGAAATCCCCCACATTGAGGGACTTATTAATTTTACAGTAAAAGGAGGGACACAGAAGCGGACAGAAATTATTCAATTCCGATGTACTTGAATTTTGAACAGAACACAAAATAAGCAGGAAAGTGCTTAAAAGCACAACAAAAAATGAAAATATGCTGAAATAAGTATACAATTATACAAAATGATTACGAAACTATAACAATTTAACTGAAACACGTCATTTAAAAATGGCAAGAAACACCCTCAGTTTTCTACTCCACTGGTAACCCACAGTAGAGATGGTTCTTGGTCTGGTGGTCTGGGTTTGGTTCTAAATCATTTTTAGGTCTAGGTTTGAAAATCTGAAGGGATTTGGTTTTAGTTTTGTATTTTGTTTTGGAATGTAAAATTCTGGTACTTTCTGATTTCACACACCTAGTTTTGTCCATCTCTACTCAATACTGGATTGGTTAAAAAAGTATTTTTCTCACAATATTACAATATATTTTCCATGTATCTCCATCTAAACAGTATGATAATAATCTAGGCCAATCTATCTACAGATCTCACTCTCATTTCACACACCCAGTTTTGCCCATCTCTTTCTAACAAAAACATGAAAAAGTTTTAGAACAAAAATCAAAACACCAGTGAGGGTGCCCACCCTTATTGTATATAAGTTATTGTGCAATCTATTGCTATTGCTGTCATTTATTTTTTTAAAGACCCATTTTGGAAAAAGGCAAAACCCTCTCATACAATTACAGACAAGGAGAAGGCAGTGATATGTAGGAGATTGCTGGTGCAAAAGAGCTGGGTTTTCCTTAATCAACTTTATCTATAACAAGCATCATCATGGTCTCTACAGTCATTCTTTCCTATCCATTTATGCTCCAGGTTTAAATGACTGTTTTCCCCCTATAGTAATAAGTGTATTGATGCATTGTTTTATACTTTATTGGGAGTACTGTAAAGAGAAACACAAACAGTGTGACTGTACATATTGCTGCACAATGAATCACAGGCCCTCCCGTAAACAACAGGATTAAGATCTGATTGACCATGCAGATTTTCTTACCTGGGCATTTTGGGGCAGGGCATGCGTCCTTGCATGATTTAGCTGGTGCACATGCTGAAATGAGAGAGAATGAATATCACTGAGACAGATATGTGCAAATCCTGTATGGTTTTTATGGACCTCGTAAATACAACTTATATGTGTGATAGCTAATGGCCAATCATACAAAAGCATTGAAACCCTACAGTAGATGAATAGGGTTCAACAAGTGTATTTCTGCCATTAGGTTAACAATAGAAAAGATCATGCATTCATGTATCAGGGTGAGTGCATATCAGTGAGGGAGTTGAAGAGAGTAAAAGAAGAAGCTACTTTTCACAATTCAGTGTTTTTCCCCCTCATGTTTTTCCCTTTTCCTTACTTCCAAACACCCTGCAGTTCCGAATTGTATTAAAATGTCACTATTTTTAATTTTTTCATGTTTCATTCATGTGATGCAAGCAAAAGAAAATCTTTTTTTTTCTTTCACCAAGACACATATAGTTCTATACATTAACCTTTTGTTCTCTTTAAATAACTGTTTTTAATGTATTCACAATAATCTTTTAGACTAAAATATATTCTCGGTCTTCAGTCCTTAATAACCAAATTTATCTGGAGTTTCAAAAAATCAAGAGTCAAAAGAAATATATTACATAGACTGACATCGGCGGGGGGCTTAGCAGTACCTTGCTTGTTGTCATACTATAAAGCGGCTAATTAAGTCGGTTATCTCAATGGCACACGGACCCCGATCGGAAGCGGTGGGTGGAATTGGAAAGGGAGGTGTGTTCTCCAGTCGAATTATACAATCTGATTTGGACCCAAAAATCTATTCTTAAATCCTTCAAGGGGCCGCGCTCCTCAATGTCCAACTCATTGGAAGTATGGGAAGCTACTAAATTAAGGTGTGGGCTAACCTCTAGGAGTATGCTGATGATCCCATTGTTTGATAACACAGACTTTGCTCCAGGACTGAACATTAGAGATTTTGCAATTTGGAAACAAAAGGGAATTCTTTGATTTAATGATTTGGAGGCACGGAAAAATATTAAATCATTTGATCAAATTAAGGCAGAAAAAGAAATTCCCCAATCTGAATTCTTTAGGTACCTCCAAATAATTGCATTTTATACAAAAGCAGCACCCTTTTCCCCATTAACAAATTTTGAACAACTCTGTTTGTTGGAAACAGACACTAGTGGACTTACTTCTCAAAGGTACAAAGAGAGAGTCTGTTCGGGACGGGAGTACTCTCGACCTCCACATTACACTGCTCAATGGGAGGAAGATCTAGGGGAAACGCGACAATTTGCAGACTGGGAGGAGATATATTTGGCTGCAGCGAAAAGCTCGATCTGCACGTCACTGAAGTAGAACGCATATAAAGTAATGATGAGGTGGAACCTCACCCCACTAACATTATCCAAATTCATTGACGGGTACTCCCCATTGTGTCCTAAACAATGTGGAGAGCAAGCAGACTTGCTGCACATGCTGTGGTCTTGCCCTCAGATTCAGCCCCTCTGGAAGGAAATTCATATTTGGCTACAGAGGATTTTGGACCTTGAGGTACCATTTGATCCATGGCTGTTCCTACTGAACAGACCAGCACAGCAGCTTTCCAGAGAAGAAAATAAACTCATTTTGCATAAAGCAACAGTGGCGAGGTGTGAAATGGCGGCATTGTGGAAACAAAAAGACTTGTTTAAGTTCCAATAGAATACATATATTTGCAATAACTATATACAGCTAAGAACATCTCTTTGTCATTCAGTCCAGACTTTTGCATGTAAAATAGAGGCATTAACTAGTAAATTCCATGTAACCCTATTCGCTATCATAAAGGACTACTTACGGTCAGAATCTTTGCATCCACCACCCTTTGATCCAGGCATGATTGCTCTTCTAGTTATAATCTGCTGTAGGGATGGAGATCTAGGATGGTACAGGTCTACCAGCAATGCCTGATGGTGCTGCTTTTATACACAAAGTGAAGCCATTCAATTATTGACAAGTGCTTTCAGGAACCAATGGGATCCCTGTCCAAACATCTATAATTAAGTATTTAGGAAGCAATGCATTTTTGTTCAATTGTTTTCTTTAATCAAGGTAGGGTGTATCTTAATTTTGTATTTTTTCTTTTACTCCAATAAAATAATGGGATTGCTGGTGTGTTTCTTTGCTACTCACTGTTGTGAGTAATTTCCAGCATAATACGAGCATTATTAGCAGCTGGAATGCTTAGGAAATGTTCCCATACATGAGCTTGAAAGATAGCATAACTCCCTTCTTCAGGTCTGACCAATTGGAATTGCTTTGCAATGCATTGCTGGCAGCCAGTTGGTTAACTTGTTTTGTGGTACAAGGCACCTGGATTACTTGCACCTTCTTATTTACAAATCCACTTATAAAAAAAATGATATATATATATACAGCTGAACCCTGTTATAACACGGTGCTTGGGGGCCACAGAATGAGACCGCGTTATAACCGGGATCGCGATTTTAAAAATTAATGGCCGCCATGATCATGGATTCCACATCCGCCAGAGGGGGAGAGCTGGGATAACTCACCCAGCTCTCCCTGAGCCCGGACGTAGCAGCGGCAGTTCCCCACCCTCCCCTCCCCCCTCCGCGCAGCGCAGCCGGCAGGAACAATCTCCCTCCTCTCCTATCCCTCAGCGGAGGTACAGGGAGGGAGGGAGAGGTGTGTGTATATGTGTGTGTGTGGTGATGTGCAGGGGGATGTGATGGGCAGGGGGGGATTGGGTGTCCAGAGAGGGTGATGTGCAGGAAGGGGATGTGATGTGCAGGAAGGGGGAATGTGATGGGAAGGGGGGATGGGATGTGATGTGCAGGGGGGGTGATGTGTTGGCAGGGGATGTGATGTGGAGGAAGGGGGATGTGATGGGCAGGGGGGATGGGATGTGTAGGGGGAGTGATGTGCAGGCAGGGGATTTGATGTGCAGGAAGGGGGGATGTCATGGGCAGGGGGGATGGGATGTGATGTGCAAGGGGGGGTGATGTGCAGGCAGGGGATGTGATGTGCAGGAAGGGGGGATGTGATGGGCGAGTGAATATTTATTTTTTTCATCTCATATTTTCAACACATGTGCCTTATATTTCAGACACTCTTATAGTATTGATAAAAGGGCACACATACTTACATGAATTACAGAAAATGGAGTGGGGGGGAGGTGTAAGATGGACAATTAAAGGGAAAGATAATAACCACAAGTTTTTTTAAGATTATTGCAGCAGCTTCTGTTCTCCGCATTTTCTTGGTGGTCCATAAGCTTTACTATCTGTCCTCCTGGTTTTAACATTATCTTCCACCTTCCTTTCGTGGCTTTTTGTGTGAGCCCAGGTCAATGCTCTCCTGTCTCCCTTCTTCAAATGCAGTATGCACTTTTGCCTGTAATAAGGTTTAGATGATGATGAAATATTTCTCTATGTCTTTCTTTGTGGTGTTTTGTGGCTATACACCTCCCGATCTGACTAAGAGTTTGGCTGGCCAAATGTAGGGGATTCTCTCACGTGTGGAAATCTCCAAATGGTTCAATGAACATTAGCTAATGCAAAACAAGCAAACACAGAAGCAAACGCAGAAGCAAATGCATAAGAATAATCTTTCAAAATGTTAATTGGCGGACACATAAATTAATCTAGTAAATTGTGTTGGTTTTCACGGATTTTGCCCTATTTTCCCTTACTTAAATAGCTCCCCTTGTGTCAGTTGAATATGGTATTACTGTAAAGAACCCTTTCCTTTTTTGCTGGTGAAATCTCCTTTCCTCCAACCTTATGGGATGGCCCCGAGTCCTTTGTACTGTTCGTGGAATGAATAGTTTTTTGAAAGCTCCTTGTACTGTCCCCGAATATATATTTTTATACCTAATTTCCTCAATTCTAAGATGCACTTTTTTTTCGATTTTCACATGTCTGAAATTGGGGTGTGTCTTAGAATTGATGTATTTAAAAAAGTATCTACAGTACTAACCCCCCCTTTTTACTTAACATGTTTCAGGAGACTCCCATGTCAGTGGAGGACGAAGTGTGCAATGCCGGCAGGAGAAGTCCCACGTCTGTAGATGGTTGAAGATGGACAGCAGGTGGGAGTGCGGTGTCGGCGGCAGGACAGGTACCAATCTGCAGGTGAATGAAGATAAGAAGACAGTGGGCGGGTGGTGGTGGAGGCGGCTAATAGATCATAATAGCAGGAGCAGAGCGGCATATGGGAACGGCTTGAGAGGTGCACACTGTAATACCGGAAGTTGACCTGTGTCTGACTTCCGGTTACATTGTGCACCTTCCAAACCGTTCCCCCTAAGCCGCTCTGCTCCTTCTCAGCTCTCCTGCTATTATGATCTCCTGCCCCTGCACACCACCGCACACCCGCTGTCTTCTTATCTTCATTCACCTACAGGCTTTGGACCTGTCCTGCTGCCGCACACCTACCCGCTGTCCATCTTTAACCATCTGCAGATGTGGGAGCTCTCCTGCCGCCACCACCCGCTTCATCCTCCGCTGACATGGGACTGCTCCTGGAACATAGTAAGTGAAAAAGGAATTTTCCTCGATTGTAAGGGCCAAATCGATGGTGCGTCTTACAATCGAAGGCGTCTTACAATCAAGGAAATACAGTAGTTATCATATCCCCTCTTACTGTAGATGCCTCTTTTATAATGTAAATCAATCTAATTCAGCTAGCCTCTCCTCATAAGTTAGATAGTCATCCCCTTTATTAATTTGGTGGCTCTTCTCTGCACTCTCTCTAGTTCCATAATATCTTTTCTTAGGATTGGTGCCCCAAACTGTACTCCATATTCAAGGTGTGGTCTTACTAAGGCATTGTAAAGGGGCATAATAATGTTTACTTCCCTTCTATCCATTGCCGTTTAATGCAAGATAAGATCTTGTTTGCCTTTGCAGGTTCTGCATGACTTTGGGCACTATTGCTAAGCCTGCTGTCTACAAGCACTCCTAAATCCTTCTCCATCAAGGATTCCCCCAAATTATCCCCATTTAATTTGTATGTCGCCTTTTTATTCTGGCATCCCAAATGCATAACCTTACATTTATCTGTATTAAACCTCATCTGCCATTTACCTGCCCACATCTCCAGTCTCTCCAAGTCCTTCTGAAGAGAAATTACATCCTGCTCTGATTCTACTGTACTACCTTACACAATTTAGTATCATCAGCAAAGATGCAGACTTTGCTCTCGAAGCCAACCTCAAGGTCATTAATAAACAAGTTAAAAAGCAGGGGTCCCAGTACCGATCCCTGAGGTACTCCACTCATGACTTTAGCCCAACCTGAAAAATTTCCATTTATGACAACCCTCTGTTGTCTGTCCTTTAACCAGTTTTCAATCCAGGTGCATATATTTTTACTGAGTCCAATATTCTTTATTTTATACATCAACCTCTTGTGTGAAACCGTATCAAAAGCCTTTGCAAAATCTAAGTAGACCACATCAACTGCATTACCCTGGTCTAAATTCCTAGTTACCTCTTCAAAGAAACAAATAAGGTTAGTTTGGCATGATCTATCCCTCATAAATCCATGCTGACTATTACTAATAATTTTGTTTTCCATTATTTATTCCTGAATATTATCCCGTATTAAACCTTAAGTAGTTTCCCCACTTTTGAAGTCAGGCTTACAGGTCTGTAATTCCCCGGTTGTGATCTAGCTCCCTTTTTAAATATAGGCACCACATCTGCTTTACGCCAATCTTGTGGTATTGAGCCTGTGGAAATGGAGTCCTTGAATATTAAATATAATGGTTTGGCTATTACTGAGCTTAACTTCTTGAGAACACTTGGATGTATGCCTTCGGGGCCAGGTGCCTTATTTACTTAAATTTTTTCAAGCCGCTTATGAACTTCTTCCTCAGTTAACCAATTGTTCATTAATATGGAGGTTGTGGCTTCCTCCTGCGGCACTACTATTGAACTTGATTCCTCCCTTGTAAACACAGAGGCAAAGAATTTGTTTAATACCTCTGCTTTTTTTTGTTTCCTATAATCTGCCTACCCATCTCACACTGAAAGGGTCCTATATTTTCTTTTCTCATTTTTTTGTTATAAAGGTACTTAACGAACTTTTTAGGGTTGACCTTACTTTCTATTGCAATCCTTTTTTCATTATCCATTTTTGCTAATTTGATTGCCCTTTTGCAATTTTTGTTACATTCCTTATAATTCTGATATTATGTCTCTGTCCCTTCTGACTTAAAGAATATAAACACCTTCCTCTTCTTGTCCATTTCCTCCCCTACCTGTTTATTTAGCCACATAGGTTTTGACTTATTTCTTTTATACTTATTACCCTAGGGTATTCACTGATCAGTGTGCTTTTCTAACAATCTTTTAAAGACTGCCCATTTATCTTCTACATTTTTCCTTGCAAAAACATCTTCCCAGTGTATTACTTGTAGATTAGACCCAAGTTTATAAAAAATTGCCTTTCTAAAGTTTAAGGTCTTTGTTGAACCCAAGTAATCTGTTTTTTTGGTAATTTATTTCAAATGAGACCATGATATGATCACTGTTACACAAATGTTCCAGGACTTGAATATTTGTTATAAATTCTTCATTGTTTGATATTACCAAATACAGTACAGTTCCTCTCCTGGTTGGTTCCTCAATAATTTGGGTCATATAATTGTCTTTAAGCACCCCAAAAACCTGTTTTCTTTTGTTGTAATGCTAATTTCATTTCCCCAGTCTATGTCTGGATAATTAAAATCCCCCATTATGCAAACATGACCCCGTTTTGATGCCTTCTCCAATTGCTAAAGTATTTTAGCTTCCTCAATCTCACAGATATTTGGTGGTCTATAGCATATCCCTACAATTTTTTGTTATATATATACTTTTACCTCCACTGATAATTTTTATCCACAAGGTCTCTACATTTTCATAATTCCCTTCATAAATATCTTCCCTTATAATAGGTTTTAGATCCGGTTTAACATATAAACATAAACATACTCCACCTCCCCTTCGTCTGCACCACTAGACGAATCAAGGGCCTGCTCAGTGAGCTCTAAACCCCCTTCAAGATTGCCAGTTGTCTCTTCTGATCAGCAATCTCTGACTCTAAAGAGACCACCCGCTCACACTTCCCACAGCGGTATGCTCCTTAGAACAGCTGCTCCAAGTGCACATACATGTGGCAAGATGTGCATTGAGTAGCATTTTCAATCCTGCTCATTCTAGCAACTATGAAGTTTATAAGTAGCAACAATAAACTGTACTTCAATATACTATACCTTGTTTACCCTCTTCATTGTTCAAACTGCTTCTGTTTCTAACTGAACATTTTAAACAACCAGCACTTCAAATCAACCACACAGATCAGTATACGCAATCTCCTATACTTATAAATATACTTTTATTTTAATTTGTTATTGTGTATACCTCTACTTTATTTAAAACAATAAACATAGGAATGATACTGTACCAGCTGAATTGTTCTATGGGAAATCCTGTTCTTCATCAGCGTCATTGAGACCACTGATGATAAACATGAAAGACACTGAAGCAAAGACAAAAGATGGCCAAAGGCTCCTGTAGAATAAAACCCTTAAATATAAATTCAGATAAAAACAAATGATTGGATTTTTTTTTAAATATTTGATCAGTTCTGCTTTCAGGCCCATGTTTGTACAATTAAATGCTACTCTCTGTGTTATGTTTTAGCTATTGACCTCACATTTATTCCTGATTGGCCATTACCTTTAGGATTGTTGGTTTTTGCACACGTAGTAACGTAGCATTCTCTGCAGTGCTACTGGCTCTACTGTACCTTTCCTTTAAATCAGTGGAAATATGTATTTGAAAAAATGTACAGCACAAATCCGACAGTAAATTGTTTAATAAGTTTATTTTAATGTGTGTAATCAGACATTTTAAAAGAGTTTGTAATTGCTGATCTCTTAAGAAGTAATGTAAAGAGAGTTAACAGAATGTTTAATCCTTTCAGTCAACAAACTTGAGATGCATTCAGAGGGATTACTTCTTGCCTCCTCCTCCACCTCCACCTCCACCTCCATGACCTCCACTGCTTTGACAGCCGTGACCTCCACTGCTTTGACCTCCACCTCCGTGACCTCCACCTCCGCCTCCGCCTCCGTGACCTCCACTGCTCTGACCTCCACCTCCACCTCCGTGACCTCCACCTCCGTGACCTCCACTGCTTTGACCTCCACCTCCGTGACCTCCGCCTCCATGACCTCCACTGCTTTGACAACCGTGACCTCCACTGCTTTGACCTCCACCTCCACCTCCGTGACCTCCACTGCTTTGACCTCCACCTCCACCTCCGTGACCTCCACCTCCGTGACCTCCACTGCTTTGACCTCCACCTCCGTGACCTCCACCGCTGCTACCCCCATGACCTTGATGGCAAGGTTCTGATGAGAGATAGAAGTATAATTTGAAGGAAGGGCTGAGATACATAGATTACTTCTAAATGATGGAAATGTCAGTAAAAAAAATCAGATCATACAAAGACAGCTTATTTAAAACAGAAATCCCCCACATTGAGGGACTTATTAATTTTACAGTAAAAGGAGGGACACAGAAGCGGACAGAAATTATTCAATTCCGATGTACTTGAATTTTGAACAGAACACAAAATAAGCAGGAAAGTGCTTAAAAGCACAACAAAAAATGAAAATATGCTGAAATAAGTATACAATTATACAAAATGATTACGAAACTATAACAATTTAACTGAAACACGTCATTTAAAAATGGCAAGAAACACCCTCAGTTTTCTACTCCACTGGTAACCCACAGTAGAGATGGTTCTTGGTCTGGTGGTCTGGGTTTGGTTCTAAATCATTTTTAGGTCTAGGTTTGAAAATCTGAAGGGATTTGGTTTTAGTTTTGTATTTTGTTTTGGAATGTAAAATTCTGGTACTTTCTGATTTCACACACCTAGTTTTGTCCATCTCTACTCAATACTGGATTGGTTAAAAAAGTATTTTTCTCACAATATTACAATATATTTTCCATGTATCTCCATCTAAACAGTATGATAATAATCTAGGCCAATCTATCTACAGATCTCACTCTCATTTCACACACCCAGTTTTGCCCATCTCTTTCTAACAAAAACATGAAAAAGTTTTAGAACAAAAATCAAAACACCAGTGAGGGTGCCCACCCTTATTGTATATAAGTTATTGTGCAATCTATTGCTATTGCTGTCATTTATTTTTTTAAAGACCCATTTTGGAAAAAGGCAAAACCCTCTCATACAATTACAGACAAGGAGAAGGCAGTGATATGTAGGAGATTGCTGGTGCAAAAGAGCTGGGTTTTCCTTAATCAACTTTATCTATAACAAGCATCATCATGGTCTCTACAGTCATTCTTTCCTATCCATTTATGCTCCAGGTTTAAATGACTGTTTTCCCCCTATAGTAATAAGTATATTGATGCATTGTTTTATACTTTATTGGGAGTACTGTAAAGAGAAACACAAACAGTGTGACTGTACATATTGCTGCACAATGAATCACAGGCCCTCCCGTAAACAACAGGATTAAGATCTGATTGACCATGCAGATTTTCTTACCTGGGCATTTTGGGGCAGGGCATGCGTCCTTGCATGATTTAGCTGGTGCACATGCTGAAATGAGAGAGAATGAATATCACTGAGACAGATATGTGCAAATCCTGTATGGTTTTTATGGACCTCGTAAATACAACTTATATGTGTGATAGCTAATGGCCAATCATACAAAAGCATTGAAACCCTACAGTAGATGAATAGGGTTCAACAAGTGTATTTCTGCCATTAGGTTAACAATAGAAAAGATCATGCATTCATGTATCAGGGTGAGTGCATATCAGTGAGGGAGTTGAAGAGAGTAAAAGAAGAAGCTACTTTTCACAATTCAGTGTTTTTCCCCCTCATGTTTTTCCCTTTTCCTTACTTCCAAACACCCTGCAGTTCCGAATTGTATTAAAATGTCACTATTTTTAATTTTTTCATGTTTCATTCATGTGATGCAAGCAAAAGAAAATCTTTTTCTTTCTTTCACCAAGACACATATAGTTCTATACATTAACCTTTTGTTCTCTTTAAATAACTGTTTTTAATGTATTCACAATAATCTTTTAGACTAAAATATATTCTCGGTCTTCAGTCCTTAATAACCAAATTTATCTGGAGTTTCAAAAAATCAAGAGTCAAAAGAAATATATTACATAGACCGACATCGGCGGGGGGCTTAGCAGTACCTTGCTTGTTGTCATACTATAAAGCGGCTAATTAAGTCGGTTATCTCAATGGCACACGGACCCCGATCGGAAGCGGTGGGTGGAATTGGAAAGGGAGGTGTGTTCTCCAGTCGAATTATACAATCTGATTTGGACCCAAAAATCTATTCTTAAATCCTTCAAGGGGCCGCGCTCCTCAATGTCCAACTCATTGGAAGTATGGGAAGCTACTAAATTAAGGTGTGGGCTAACCTCTAGGAGTATGCTGATGATCCCATTGTTTGATAACACAGACTTTGCTCCAGGACTGAACATTAGAGATTTTGCAATTTGGAAACAAAAGGGAATTCTTTGATTTAATGATTTGGAGGCACGGAAAAATATTAAATCATTTGATCAAATTAAGGCAGAAAAAGAAATTCCCCAATCTGAATTCTTTAGGTACCTCCAAATAATTGCATTTTATACAAAAGCAGCACCCTTTTCCCCATTAACAAATTTTGAACAACTCTGTTTGTTGGAAACAGACACTAGTGGACTTACTTCTCAAAGGTACAAAGAGAGAGTCTGTTCGGGACGGGAGTACTCTCGACCTCCACATTACACTGCTCAATGGGAGGAAGATCTAGGGGAAACGCGACAATTTGCAGACTGGGAGGAGATATATTTGGCTGCAGCGAAAAGCTGGATCTGCACGTCACTGAAGTAGAACGCATATAAAGTAATGATGAGGTGGAACCTCACCCCACTAACATTATCCAAATTCATTGACGGGTACTCCCCATTGTGTCCTAAACAATGTGGAGAGCAAGCAGACTTGCTGCACATGCTGTGGTCTTGCCCTCAGATTCAGCCCCTCTGGAAGGAAATTCATATTTGGCTACAGAGGATTTTGGACCTTGAGGTACCATTTGATCCATGGCTGTTCCTACTGAACAGACCAGCACAGCAGCTTTCCAGAGAAGAAAATAAACTCATTTTGCATAAAGCAACAGTGGCGAGGTGTGAAATGGCGGCATTGTGGAAACAAAAAGACTTGTTTAAGTTCCAATAGAATACATATATTTGCAATAACTATATACAGCTAAGAACATCTCTTTGTCATTCAGTCCAGACTTTTGCATGTAAAATAGAGGCATTAACTAGTAAATTCCATGTAACCCTATTCGCTATCATAAAGGACTACTTACGGTCAGAATCTTTGCATCCACCACCCTTTGATCCAGGCATGATTGCTCTTCTAGTTATAATCTGCTGTAGGGATGGAGATCTAGGATGGTACAGGTCTACCAGCAATGCCTGATGGTGCTGCTTTTATACACAAAGTGAAGCCATTCAATTATTGACAAGTGCTTTCAGGAACCAATGGGATCCCTGTCCAAACATCTATAATTAAGTATTTAGGAAGCAATGCATTTTTGTTCAATTGTTTTCTTTAATCAAGGTAGGGTGTATCTTAATTTTGTATTTTTTCTTTTACTCCAATAAAATAATGGGATTGCTGGTGTGTTTCTTTGCTACTCACTGTTGTGAGTAATTTCCAGCATAATACGAGCATTATTAGCAGCTGGAATGCTTAGGAAATGTTCCCATACATGAGCTTGAAAGATAGCATAACTCCCTTCTTCAGGTCTGACCAATTGGAATTGCTTTGCAATGCATTGCTGGCAGCCAGTTGGTTAACTTGTTTTGTGGTACAAGGCACCTGGATTACTTGCACCTTCTTATTTACAAATCCACTTATAAAAAAAATGATATATATATATACAGCTGAACCCTGTTATAACACGGTGCTTGGGGGCCACAGAATGAGACCGCGTTATAACCGGGATCGCGATTTTAAAAATTAATGGCCGCCATGATCATGGATTCCACATCCGCCAGAGGGGGAGAGCTGGGATAACTCACCCAGCTCTCCCTGAGCCCGGACGTAGCAGTGGCAGTTCCCCACCCTCCCCTCCCCCCTCCGCGCAGCGCAGCCGGCAGGAACAATCTCCCTCCTCTCCTATCCCTCAGCGGAGGTACAGGGAGGGAGGGAGAGGTGTGTGTATATGTGTGTGTGTGGTGATGTGCAGGGGGATGTGATGGGCAGGGGGGGATTGGGTGTCCAGAGAGGGTGATGTGCAGGAAGGGGATGTGATGTGCAGGAAGGGGGAATGTGATGGGAAGGGGGGATGGGATGTGATGTGCAGGGGGGGTGATGTGTTGGCAGGGGATGTGATGTGGAGGAAGGGGGATGTGATGGGCAGGGGGGATGGGATGTGTAGGGGGAGTGATGTGCAGGCAGGGGATGTGATGTGCAGGAAGGGGGGATGTGATGGGCAGGGGGGATGGGATGTGATGTGCAAGGGGGGGTGATGTGCAGGCAGGGGATGTGATGTGCAGGAAGGGGGGATGTGATGGGCGAGTGAATATTTATTTTTTTCATCTCATATTTTCAACACATGTGCCTTATATTTCAGACACTCTTATAGTATTGATAAAAGGGCACACATACTTACATGAATTACAGAAAATGGAGTGGGGGGGAGGTGTAAGATGGACAATTAAAGGGAAAGATAATAACCACAAGTTTTTTTAAGATTATTGCAGCAGCTTCTGTTCTCCGCATTTTCTTGGTGGTCCATAAGCTTTACTATCTGTCCTCCTGGTTTTAACATTATCTTCCACCTTCCTTTCGTGGCTTTTTGTGTGAGCCCAGGTCAATGCTCTCCTGTCTCCCTTCTTCAAATGCAGTATGCACTTTTGCCTGTAATAAGGTTTAGATGATGATGAAATATTTCTCTATGTCTTTCTTTGTGGTGTTTTGTGGCTATACACCTCCCGATCTGACTAAGAGTTTGGCTGGCCAAATGTAGGGGATTCTCTCACGTGTGGAAATCACCAAATGGTTCAATGAACATTAGCTAATGCAAAACAAGCAAACACAGAAGCAAACGCAGAAGCAAATGCATAAGAATAATCTTTCAAAATGTTAATTGGCGGACACATAAATTAATCTAGTAAATTGTGTTGGTTTTCACGGATTTTGCCCTATTTTCCCTTACTTAAATAGCTCCCCTTGTGTCAGTTGAATATGGTATTACTGTAAAGAACCCTTTCCTTTTTTGCTGGTGAAATCTCCTTTCCTCCAACCTTATGGGATGGCCCCGAGTCCTTTGTACTGTTCGTGGAATGAATAGTTTTTTGAAAGCTCCTTGTACTGTCCCCGAATATATATTTTTATACCTAATTTCCTCAATTCTAAGATGCACTTTTTTTTCGATTTTCACATGTCTGAAATTGGGGTGTGTCTTAGAATTGATGTATTTAAAAAAGTATCTACAGTACTAACCCCCCCTTTTTACTTAACATGTTTCAGGAGACTCCCATGTCAGTGGAGGACGAAGTGTGCAATGCCGGCAGGAGAAGTCCCACGTCTGTAGATGGTTGAAGATGGACAGCAGGTGGGAGTGCGGTGTCGGCGGCAGGACAGGTACCAATCTGCAGGTGAATGAAGATAAGAAGACAGTGGGCGGGTGGTGGTGGAGGCGGCTAATAGATCATAATAGCAGGAGCAGAGCGGCATATGGGAACGGCTTGAGAGGTGCACACTGTAATACCGGAAGTTGACCTGTGTCTGACTTCCGGTTACATTGTGCACCTTCCAAACCGTTCCCCCTATGCCGCTCTGCTCCTTCTCAGCTCTCCTGCTATTATCATCTCCTGCCCCTGCACACCACCGCACACCCGCTGTCTTCTTATCTTCATTCACCTACAGGCTTTGGACCTGTCCTGCTGCCGCACACCTACCCGCTGTCCATCTTTAACCATCTGCAGATGTGGGAGCTCTCCTGCCGCCACCACCCGCTTCATCCTCCGCTGACATGGGACTGCTCCTGGAACATAGTAAGTGAAAAAGGAATTTTCCTCGATTGTAAGGGCCAAATCGATGGTGCGTCTTACAATCGAAGGCGTCTTACAATCAAGGAAATACAGTAGTTATCATATCCCCTCTTACTGTAGATGCCTCTTTTATAATGTAAATCAATCTAATTCAGCTAGCCTCTCCTCATAAGTTAGATAGTCATCCCCTTTATTAATTTGGTGGCTCTTCTCTGCACTCTCTCTAGTTCCATAATATCTTTTCTTAGGATTGGTGCCCCAAACTGTACTCCATATTCAAGGTGTGGTCTTACTAAGGCATTGTAAAGGGGCATAATAATGTTTACTTCCCTTCTATCCATTGCCGTTTAATGCAAGATAAGATCTTGTTTGCCTTTGCAGGTTCTGCATGACTTTGGGCACTATTGCTAAGCCTGCTGTCTACAAGCACTCCTAAATCCTTCTCCATCAAGGATTCCCCCAAATTATCCCCATTTAATTTGTATGTCGCCTTTTTATTCTGGCATCCCAAATGCATAACCTTACATTTATCTGTATTAAACCTCATCTGCCATTTACCTGCCCACATCTCCAGTCTCTCCAAGTCCTTCTGAAGAGAAATTACATCCTGCTCTGATTCTACTGTACTACCTTACACAATTTAGTATCATCAGCAAAGATGCAGACTTTGCTCTCGAAGCCAACCTCAAGGTCATTAATAAACAAGTTAAAAAGCAGGGGTCCCAGTACCGATCCCTGAGGTACTCCACTCATGACTTTAGCCCAACCTGAAAAATTTCCATTTATGACAACCCTCTGTTGTCTGTCCTTTAACCAGTTTTCAATCCAGGTGCATATATTTTTACTGAGTCCAATATTCTTTATTTTATACATCAACCTCTTGTGTGAAACCGTATCAAAAGCCTTTGCAAAATCTAAGTAGACCACATCAACTGCATTACCCTGGTCTAAATTCCTACTTACCTCTTCAAAGAAACAAATAAGGTTAGTTTGGCATGATCTATCCCTCATAAATCCATGCTGACTATTACTAATAATTTTGTTTTCCATTATTTATTCCTGAATATTATCCCGTATTAAACCTTAAGTAGTTTCCCCACTTTTGAAGTCAGGCTTACAGGTCTGTAATTCCCCGGTTGTGATCTAGCTCCCTTTTTAAATATAGGCACCACATCTGCTTTACGCCAATCTTGTGGTATTGAGCCTGTGGAAATGGAGTCCTTGAATATTAAATATAATGGTTTGGCTATTACTGAGCTTAACTTCTTGAGAACACTTGGATGTATGCCTTCGGGGCCAGGTGCCTTATTTACTTAAATTTTTTCAAGCCGCTTATGAACTTCTTCCTCAGTTAACCAATTGTTCATTAATATGGAGGTTGTGGCTTCCTCCTGCGGCACTACTATTGAACTTGATTCCTCCCTTGTAAACACAGAGGCAAAGAATTTGTTTAATACCTCTGCTTTTTTTTGTTTCCTATAATCTGCCTACCCATCTCACACTGAAAGGGTCCTATATTTTCTTTTCTCATTTTTTTGTTATAAAGGTACTTAACGAACTTTTTAGGGTTGACCTTACTTTCTATTGCAATCCTTTTTTCATTATCCATTTTTGCTAATTTGATTGCCCTTTTGCAATTTTTGTTACATTCCTTATAATTCTGATATTATGTCTCTGTCCCTTCTGACTTAAAGAATATAAACACCTTCCTCTTCTTGTCCATTTCCTCCCCTACCTGTTTATTTAGCCACATAGGTTTTGACTTATTTCTTTTATACTTATTACCCTAGGGTATTCACTGATCAGTGTGCTTTTCTAACAATCTTTTAAAGACTGCCCATTTATCTTCTACATTTTTCCTTGCAAAAACATCTTCCCAGTGTATTACTTGTAGATTAGACCCCAGTTTATAAAAAATTGCCTTTCTAAAGTTTAAGGTCTTTGTTGAACCCAAGTAATCTGTTTTTTTGGTAATTTATTTCAAATGAGACCATGATATGATCACTGTTACACAAATGTTCCAGGACTTGAATATTTGTTATAAATTCTTCATTGTTTGATATTACCAAATACAGTACAGTTCCTCTCCTGGTTGGTTCCTCAATAATTTGGGTCATATAATTGTCTTTAAGCACCCCAAAAATCTGTTTTCTTTTGTTGTAATGCTAATTTCATTTCCCCAGTCTATGTCTGGATAATTAAAATCCCCCATTATGCAAACATGACCCAGTTTTCATGCCTTCTCCAATTGCTAAAGTATTTTAGCTTCCTCAATCTCACAGATATTTGGTGGTCTATAGCATATCCCTACAATTTTTTTTTATATATATACTTTTACCTCCACTGATAATTTTTATCCACAAGGTCTCTACATTTTCATAATTCCCTTCATAAATATCTTCCCTTATAATAGGTTTTAGATCCGGTTTAACATATAAACATAAACATACTCCACCTCCCCTTCGTCTGCACCACTAGACGAATCAAGGGCCTGCTCAGTGAGCTCTAAACCCCCTTCAAGATTGCCTGTTGTCTCTTCTGATCAGCAATCTCTGACTCTAAAGAGACCACCCGCTCACACTTCCCACAGCGGTATGCTCCTTAGAACAGCTGCTCCAAGTGCACTTACATGTGGCAAGATGTGCATTGAGTAGCATTTTCAATCCTGCTCATTCTAGCAACTATGAAGTTTATAAGTAGCAACAATAAACTGTACTTCAATATACTATACCTTGTTTACCCTCTTCATTGTTCAAACTGCTTCTGTTTCTAACTGAACATTTTAAACAACCAGCACTTCAAATCAACCACACAGATCAGTATACGCAATCTACTATACTTATAAATATACTTTTATTTTAATTTGTTATTGTGTATACCTCTACTTTATTTAAAACAATAAACATAGGAATGATACTGTACCAGCTGAATTGTTCTATGGGAAATCCTGTTCTTCATCAGCGTCATTGAGACCACTGATGATAAACATGAAAGACACTGAAGCAAAGACAAAAGATGGCCAAAGGCTCCTGTAGAATAAAACCCTTAAATATAAATTCAGATAAAAACAAATGATTGGATTTTTTTTTAAATATTTGATCAGTTCTGCTTTCAGGCCCATGTTTGTACAATTAAATGCTACTCTCTGTGTTATGTTTTAGCTATTGACCTCACATTTATTCCTGATTGGCCATTACCTTTAGGATTGTTGGTTTTTGCACACGTAGTAACGTAGCATTCTCTGCAGTGCTACTGGCTCTACTGTACCTTTCCTTTAAATCAGTGGAAATATGTATTTGAAAAAATGTACAGCACAAATCCGACAGTAAATTGTTTAATAAGTTTATTTTAATGTGTGTAATCAGACATTTTAAAAGAGTTTGTAATTGCTGATCTCTTAAGAAGTAATGTAAAGAGAGTTAACAGAATGTTTAATCCTTTCAGTCAACAAACTTGAGATGCATTCAGAGGGATTACTTCTTGCCTCCTCCTCCACCTCCACCTCCACCTCCATGACCTCCACTGCTTTGACAGCCGTGACCTCCACTGCTTTGACCTCCACCTCCGTGACCTCCACCTCCGCCTCCGCCTCCGTGACCTCCACTGCTCTGACCTCCACCTCCACCTCCATGACCTCCACTGCTTTGACCTCCACCTCCGTGACCTCCACCTCCGCCTCCACCTCCGTGACCTCCACTGCTCTGACCTCCACCTCCGTGACCTCCACCTCCGTGACCTCCACTGCTTTGACCTCCACCTCCACCTCCGTGACCTCCGCCTCCATGACCTCCACTGCTTTGACAACCGTGACCTCCACTGCTTTGACCTCCACCTCCACCTCCGTGACCTCCACTGCTTTGACCTCCACCTCCACCTCCATGACCTCCACCTCCGTGACCTCCACTGCTTTGACCTCCACCTCCGTGACCTCCACCGCTGCTATCCCCATGACCTTGATGGCAAGGTTCTGATGAGAGATAGAAGTATAATTTGAAGGAAGGGCTGAGATACATAGATTACTTCTAAATGATGGAAATGTCAGTAAAAAAAATCAGATCATACAAAGACAGCTTATTTAAAACAGAAATCCCCCACATTGAGGGACTTATTAATTTTACAGTAAAAGGAGGGACACAGAAGCGGACAGAAATTATTCAATTCCGATGTACTTGAATTTTGAACAGAACACAAAATAAGCAGGAAAGTGCTTAAAAGCACAACAAAAAATGAAAATATGCTGAAATAAGTATACAATTATACAAAATGATTACGAAACTATAACAATTTAACTGAAACACGTCATTTAAAAATGGCAAGAAACACCCTCAGTTTTCTACTCCACTGGTAACCCACAGTAGAGATGGTTCTTGGTCTGGTGGTCTGGGTTTGGTTCTAAATCATTTTTAGGTCTAGGTTTGAAAATCTGAAGGGATTTGGTTTTAGTTTTGTATTTTGTTTTGGAATGTAAAATTCTGGTACTTTCTGATTTCACACACCTAGTTTTGTCCATCTCTACTCAATACTGGATTGGTTAAAAAAGTATTTTTCTCACAATATTACAATATATTTTCCATGTATCTCCATCTAAACAGTATGATAATAATCTAGGCCAATCTATCTACAGATCTCACTCTCATTTCACACACCCAGTTTTGCCCATCTCTTTCTAACAAAAACATGAAAAAGTTTTAGAACAAAAATCAAAACACCAGTGAGGGTGCCCACCCTTATTGTATATAAGTTATTGTGCAATCTATTGCTATTGCTGTCATTTATTTTTTTAAAGACCCATTTTGGAAAAAGGCAAAACCCTCTCATACAATTACAGACAAGGAGAATGCAGTGATATGTAGGAGATTGCTGGTGCAAAAGAGCTGTGTTTTCCTTAATCAACTTTATCTATAACAAGCATCATCATGGTCTCTACAGTCATTCTTTCCTATCCATTTATGCTCCAGGTTTAAATGACTGTTTTCCCCCTATAGTAATAAGTGTATTGATGCATTGTTTTATACTTTATTGGGAGTACTGTAAAGAGAAACACAAACAGTGTGACTGTACATATTGCTGCTCAATGAATCACAGGCCCTCCCGTAAACAACAGGATTAAGATCTGATTGACCATGCAGATTTTCTTACCTGGGCATTTTGGGGCAGGGCATGCGTCCTTGCATGATTTAGCTGGTGCACATGCTGAAATGAGAGAGAATGAATATCACTGAGACAGATATGTGCAAATCCTGTATGGTTTTTATGGACCTCGTAAATACAACTTATATGTGTGATAGCTAATGGCCAATCATACAAAAGCATTGAAACCCTACAGTAGATGAATAGGGTTCAACAAGTGTATTTCTGCCATTAGGTTAACAATAGAAAAGATCATGCATTCATGTATCAGGGTGAGTGCATATCAGTGAGGGAGTTGAAGAGAGTAAAAGAAGAAGCTACTTTTCACAATTCAGTGTTTTTCCCCCTCATGTTTTTCCCTTTTCCTTACTTCCAAACACCCTGCAGTTCCGAATTGTATTAAAATGTCACTATTTTTAATTTTTTCATGTTTCATTCATGTGATGCAAGCAAAAGAAAATCTTTATTTTTCTTTCACCAAGACACATATAGTTCTATACATTAACCTTTTGTTCTCTTTAAATAACTGTTTTTAATGTATTCACAATAATCTTTTAGACTAAAATATATTCTCGGTCTTCAGTCCTTAATAACCAAATTTATCTGGAGTTTCAAAAAATCAAGAGTCAAAAGAAATATATTACATAGACCGACATCGGCGGGGGGCTTAGCAGTACCTTGCTTGTTGTCATACTATAAAGCGGCTAATTAAGTCGGTTATCTCAATGGCACACGGACCCCGATTGGAAGCGGTGGGTGGAATTGGAAAGGGAGGTGTGTTCTCCAGTCGAATTATACAATCTGATTTGGACCCAAAAATCTATTCTTAAATCCTTCAAGGGGCCACGCTCCTCAATGTCCAACTCATTGGAAGTATGGGAAGCTACTAAATTAAGGTGTGGGCTAACCTCTAGGAGTATGCTGATGATCCCATTGTTTGATAACACAGACTTTGCTCCAGGACTGAACATTAGAGATTTTGCAATTTGGAAACAAAAGGGAATTCTTTGATTTAATGATTTGGAGGCACGGAAAAATATTAAATCATTTGATCAAATTAAGGCAGAAAAAGAAATTCCCCAATCTGAATTCTTTAGGTACCTCCAAATAATTGCATTTTATACAAAAGCAGCACCCTTTTCCCCATTAACAAATTTTGAACAACTCTGTTTGTTGGAAACAGACACTAGTGGACTTACTTCTCAAAGGTACAAAGAGAGAGTCTGTTCGGGACGGGAGTACTCTCGACCTCCACATTACACTGCTCAATGGGAGGAAGATCTAGGGGAAACGCGACAATTTGCAGACTGGGAGGAGATATATTTGGCTGCAGCGAAAAGCTCGATCTGCACGTCACTGAAGTAGAACGCATATAAAGTAATGATGAGGTGGAACCTCACCCCACTAACATTATCCAAATTCATTGACGGGTACTCCCCATTGTGTCCTAAACAATGTGGAGAGCAAGCAGACTTGCTGCACATGCTGTGGTCTTGCCCTCAGATTCAGCCCCTCTGGAAGGAAATTCATATTTGGCTACAGAGGATTTTGGACCTTGAGGTACCATTTGATCCATGGCTGTTCCTACTGAACAGACCAGCACAGCAGCTTTCCAGAGAAGAAAATAAACTCATTTTGCATAAAGCAACAGTGGCGAGGTGTGAAATGGCGGCATTGTGGAAACAAAAAGACTTGTTTAAGTTCCAATAGAATACATATATTTGCAATAACTATATACTGCACCGACACACTTTATTCGAGCAAATACCCAGTATGTACCTGGCAGATACCTGGAATGCGCCGCTCCTCACCTCTGACAAGCCCCGTTGCGTTTGCCTTCCCAGCCTGGGTTCATGCCTGGCTGACGGGCGGCTGATCTGTTAAATGATAATGATTAGGATTTAATAGGCTGCAATGCTTCGCGTGTCTACCAGATGGCATAAATTCATGAATTGTAATGCAGTATATATATATATACTGTGCAGTATTGCAGCCAGTGGGAATAAAATGCTTCAATCCCTGCCAGGAAAATAACCCAATATACTCGGGCAGAAAACAGTCACAAACCTCAATACACCCGGGTATACCCGAATTCGTGGGACTAGCCGAGCTCGAATAAAGTGTGTCGCCAGTGTACAGCTAAGAACATCTCTTTGTCATTCAGTCCAGACTTTTGCATGTAAAATAGAGGCATTAACTAGTAAATTCCATGTAACCCTATTCGCTATCATAAAGGACTACTTACGGTCAGAATCTTTGCATCCACCACCCTTTGATCCAGGCATGATTGCTCTTCTAGTTATAATCTGCTGTAGGGATGGAGATCTAGGATGGTACAGGTCTACCAGCAATGCCTGATGGTGCTGCTTTTATACACAAAGTGAAGCCATTCAATTATTGACAAGTGCTTTCAGGAACCAATGGGATCCCTGTCCAAACATCTATAATTAAGTATTTAGGAAGCAATGCATTTTTGTTCAATTGTTTTCTTTAATCAAGGTAGGGTGTATCTCAATTTTGTATTTTTTCTTTTACTCCAATAAAATAATGGGATTGCTGGTGTGTTTCTTTGCTACTCACTGTTGTGAGTAATTTCCAGCATAATACGAGCATTATTAGCAGCTGGAATGCTTAGGAAATGTTCCCATACATGAGCTTGAAAGACAGCATAACTCCCTTCTTCAGGTCTGACCAATTGGAATTGCTTTGCAATGCATTGCTGGCAGCCAGTTGGTTAACTTGTTTTGTGGTACAAGGCACCTGGATTACTTGCACCTTCTTATTTACAAATCCACTTATAAAAAAATTAATATATATATATACAGCTGAACCCTGTTATAACACGGTGCTTGGGGGCCACAGAATGAGAACGCGTTATTACCGGGATCGCGATTTTAAAAATTAATGGCCGCCATGATCATGGATTCCACATCCGCCAGAGGGGGAGAGCTGGGATAACTCACCCAGCTCTCCCTGAGCCTGGACGTAGCAGCGGCAGTTCCCCGCCCTCCCCTCCCCCCTCCGCGCAGCGCAGCCGGCAGGAACAATCTCCCTCCTCTCCTATCCCTCAGCGGAGGTACAGGGAGGGAGGGAGAGGTGTGTGTATATGTGTGTGTGTGGTGATGTGCAGGGGGATGTGATGGGCAGGGGGGGATTGGGTGTCCAGAGAGGGTGATGTGCAGGAAGGGGATGTGATGTGCAGGAAGGGGGAATGTGATGGGAAGGGGGGATGGGATGTGATGTGCAGGGGAGGTGATGTGTAGGCAGGGGATGTGATGTGGAGGAAGGGGGATGTGATGGGCAGGGGGGATGGGATGTGTAGGGGGAGTGATGTGCAGGCAGGGGATGTGATGTGGAGGAAGGGGGGATGTTATGGGCGAGTGAATATTTATTTTTTTCATCTCATATTTTCAACACATGTGCCTTATATTTCAGACACTCTTATAGTATTGATAAAAGGGCACACATAGTTACATGAATTACAGAAAATGGAGTGGGGGGGAGGTGTAAGATGGACAATTAAAGGGAAAGATAATAACCACAAGTTTTTTTAAGATTATTGCAGCAGCTTCTGTTCTCCGCATTTTCTTGGTGGTCCATAAGCTTTACTACCTGTCCTCCTGGTTTTAACATTATCTTCCACCTTCCTTTCGTGGCTTTTTGTGTGAGCCCAGGTCAATGCTCTCCTGTCTCCCTTCTTCAAATGCAGTATGCACTTTTGCCTGTAATAAGGTTTAGATGATGATGAAATATTTCTCTATGTCTTTCTTTGTGGTGTTTTGTGGCTATACACCTCCCGATCTGACTAAGAGTTTGGCTGGCCAAATGTAGGGGATTTTCTCACATGTGGAAATCACCAAATGGTTCAATGAACATTAGCTAATGCAAAACAAGCAAACACAGAAGCAAATGCAGAAGCAAATGCATAAGAATAATCTTTCAAAATGTTAATCGGCGGACACATAAATTAATCTAGTAAATTGTGTTGGTTTTTACGGATTTTGCCCTATTTTCCCTTTATTAAATAGCTCCCCTTGTGTCAGTTGAATATGGTATTACTGTAAAGAACCCTTTCCTTTTTTGCTGGTGAAATCTCCTTTCCTCCAACCTTATGGGATGGCCCCGAGTCCTTTGTACTGCTCGTGGAATGAATAGTTTTTTGAAAGCTCCTTGTACTGTCCCCGAATATATATTTTTATACCTAATTTCCTCAATTCTAAGACGCACTTTTTTTTCGATTTTCACATGTCTGAAATTGGGGTGTGTCTTAGAATTGATGTATTTAAAAAAGTATCTACAGTACTAACCCCCTCTTTTTACTTAACATGTTTCAGGAGACTCCCATGTCAGTGGAGGACGAAGTGTGCAATGCCGGCAGGAGAAGTCCCACGTCTGTAGATGGTTGAAGATGGACAGCAGGTGGGAGTGCGGTGTCGGCGGCAGGACAGGTACCAATCTGCAGGTGAATGAAGATAAGAAGACAGTGGGCGGGCGGTGGTGGAGGCGGCTAATAGATCATAATAACAGGAGCAGAGCGGCATATGGGAACGGCTTGAGAGGTGCACACTGTAATACCGGAAGTTGACCTGTGTCTGACTTCCGGTTACATTGTGCACCTTCCAAACCGTTCCCCCTATGCCGCTCTGCTCCTTCTCAGCTCTCCTGCTATTATGATCTCCTGCCCCTGCACACCACCGCACACCCGCTGTCTTCTTATCTTCATTCACCTACAGGCTTTGGACCTGTCCTGCTGCCGCACACCTACCCGCTGTCCATCTTTAACCATCTGCAGATGTGGGAGCTCTCCTGCCGCCACCGCCCGCTTCATCCTCCGCTGACATGGGACTGCTCCTGGAACATAGTAAGTGAAAAAGGAATTTTCCTCGATTGTAAGGGCCAAATCAATGGTGCGTCTTACAATCGAAGGCGTCTTACAATCAAGGAAATACAGTAGTTATCATATCCCCTCTTACTGTAGATGCCTCTTTTATAATGTAAATCAATCTAATTCAGCTAGCCTCTCCTCATAAGTTAGATAGTCATCCCCTTTATTAATTTGGTGGCTCTTCTCTGCACTCTCTCTAGTTCCATAATATCTTTTCTTAGGATTGGTGCCCCAAACTGTACTCCATATTCAAGGTGTGGTCTTACTAAGGCTTTGTAAAGGGGCATAATAATGTTTACTTCCCTTCTATCCATTGCCGTTTAATGCAAGATAAGATCTTGTTTGCCTTTGCAGGTTCTGCATGACTTTGGGCACTATTGCTAAGCCTGCTGTCTACAAGCACTCCTAAATCCTTCTCCATCAAGGATTCCCCCAATTTATCCCCATTTAATTTGTATGTCGCCTTTTTATTCTTGCATCCCAAATGCATAACCTTACATTTATCTGTATTAAACCTCATCTGCCATTTACCTGCCCACATCTCCAGTCTCTCCAAGTCCTTCTGAAGAGAAATTACATCCTGCTCTGATTCTACTGTACTACCTTACACAATTTAGTATCATCAGCAAAGATGCAGACTTTGCTCTCGAAGCCAACCTCAAGGTCATTAATAAACAAGTTAAAAAGCAGGGGTCATGACTTTAGCCCAACCTGAAAAATTTCCATTTATGACAACCCTCTGTTGTCTGTCCTTTAACCAGTTTTCAATCCAGGTGCATATATTTTTACTGAGTCCAATATTCTTTATTTTATACATCAACCTCTTGTGTGAAACCGTATCAAAAGCCTTTGCAAAATCTAAGTAGACCACATCAACTGCATTACCCTGGTCTAAATTCCTACTTACCTCTTCAAAGAAACAAATAAGGTTAGTTTGGCATGATCTATCGCTCATAAATCCATGCTGACTATTACTAATAATTTTGTTTTCCATTATTTATTCCTGAATATTATCCCGTATTAAACCTTAAGTAGTTTCCCCACTATTGAAGTCAGGCTTACAGGTCTGTAATTCCCCGGTTGTGATCTAGCTCCCTTTTTAAATATAGGCACCACATCTGCTTTACGCCAATCTTGTGGTATTGAGCCTGTGGAAATGGAGTCCTTGAATATTAAATTGAATACCACACCACCAGTCAGGCTTACAGGTCTGTAATTCCCCGGTTGTGTTCTAGCTCCCTTTTTAAATATAGGCACCACATCTGCTTTACGCCAATCTTGTGGTATTGAGCCTGTGGAAATGAAGTCCTTGAATATTAAATATAATGGTTTGGCTATTACTGAGCTTAACTTCTTGAGAACACTTGTATGTATGCCTTCGGGGCCAGGTGCCTTATTTACTTAAATTTTTTCAAGCCGCTTATGAACTTCTTCCTCAGTTAACCAATTGTTCATTAATATGGAGGTTGTGGCTTCCTCCTGCGGCACTACTATTGAACTTGATTCCTCCCTTGTAAACACAGAGGCAAAGAATTTGTTTAATACCTCTGCTTTTTTTTGTCTCCTATAATCTGCCTACCCATCTCACACTGAAAGGGTCCTATATTTTCTTTTCTCATTTTTTTGTTATAAAGGTACTTAACGAACTTTTTAGGGTTGACCTTACTTTCTATTGCAATCCTTTTTTCATTATCCATTTTTGCTAATTTGATTGCCCTTTTGCAATTTTTGTTACATTCCTTATAATTCTGATATTATGTCTCTGTCCCTTCTGACTTAAAGAATATAAACACCTTCCTCTTCTTGTCTATTTCCTCCCCTACCTGTTTATTTAGCCACATAGGTTTTGACTTATTTCTTTTATACTTATTACCCTAGGGTATTCACTGATCAGTGTGCTTTTCTAACAATCTTTTAAAGACTGCCCATTTATCTTCTACATTTTTCCTTGCAAAAACATCTTCCCAGTGTATTACTTGTAGATTAGACCCCAGTTTATAAAAAATTGCCTTTCTAAAGTTTAAGGTCTTTGTTGAACCCAAGTAATCTGTTTTTTTGGTAATTTATTTCAAATGAGACCATGATATGATCACTGTTACACAAATGTTCCAGGACTTGAATATTTGTTATAAATTCTTCATTGTTTGATATTACCAAATCCAGTACAGTCCCTCTCCTGGTTGGTTCCTCAATAATTTGGGTCATATAATTGTCTTTAAGCACCCCCAAAAACCTGTTTTCTTTTGTTGTAATGCTAATTTCATTTCCCCAGTCTGTCTGGATAATTAAAATCCCCCATTATGCAAACATGACCCAGTTTTGATGCCTTCTCCAATTGCTAAAGTATTTTAGCTTCCTCAATCTCACAGATATTTGGTGGTCTATAGCATATCCCTACAATTTTTTGTTATATATATACTTTTACCTCCACTGATAATTTTTATCCACAAGTTCTCTACATTTTCATAATTCCCTTCATAAATATCTTCCCTTATAATAGGTTTTAGATCCGGTTTAACATATAAACATAAACATACTCCACCTCCCCTTCGTCTGCACCACTAGACGAATCAAGGGCCTGCTCAGTGAGCTCTAAACCCCCTTCAAGATTGCCAGTTGTCTCTTCTGATCAGCAATCTCGGACTCTAAAGAGACCACCCGCTCACACTTCCCACAGCGGTATGCTCCTTAGAACAGCTGCTCCAAGTGCACATACATGTGGCAAGATGTGCATTGAGTAGCATTTTCAATCCTGCTCATTCTAGCAACTATGAAGTTTATAAGTAGCAACAATAAACTGTACTTCAATATACTATACCTTGTTTACCCTCTTCATTGTTCAAACTGCTTCTGTTTCTAACTGAACATTTTAAACAACCAGCACTTCAAATCAACCACACAGATCAGTATACGCAATCTCCTATACTTATAAATATACTTTTATTTTAATTTGTTATTGTGTATACCTCTACTTTATTTAAAACAATAAACATAGGAATTATACTGTACCAGCTGAATTGTTCTATGGGAAATCCTGTTCTTCATCAGCGTCATTGAGACCACTGATGATAAACATGAAAGACACTGAAGCAAAGACAAAAGATGGCCAAAGGCTCCTGTAGAATAAAACCCTTAAATATAAATTCAGATAAAAACAAATGATTGGATTTTTTTTTAAATATTTGATCAGTTCTGCTTTCAGGCCCATGTTTGTACAATTAAATGCTACTCTCTGTGTTATGTTTTAGCTATTGACCTCACATTTATTCCTGATTGGCCATTACCTTTAGGATTGTTGGTTTTTGCACACGTAGTAACGTAGCATTCTCTGCAGTGCTACTGGCTCTACTGTACCTTTCCTTTAAATCAGTGGAAATATGTATTTGAAAAAATGTACAGCACAAATCCGACAGTAAATTGTTTAATAAGTTTATTTTAATGTGTGTAATCAGACATTTTAAAAGAGTTTGTAATTGCTGATCTCTTAAGAAGTAATGTAAAGAGAGTTAACAGAATGTTTAATCCTTTCAGTCAACAAACTTGAGATGCATTCAGAGGGATTACTTCTTGCCTCCTCCTCCACCTCCACCTCCACCTCCATGACCTCCACTGCTTTGACAGCCGTGACCTCCACTGCTTTGACCTCCACCTCCGTGACCTCCACCTCCGCCTCCACCTCCGTGACCTCCACTGCTCTGACCTCCACCTCCACCTCCGTGACCTCCACCTCCGTGACCTCCACTGCTTTGACCTCCACCTCCACCTCCGTGACCTCCGCCTTCATGACCTCCACTGCTTTGACAACCGTGACCTCCACTGCTTTGACCTCCACCTCCACCTCCGTGACCTCCACTGCTTTGACCTCCACCTCCGTGACCTCCACCTCCGTGACCTCCACTGCTTTGACCTCCACCTCCGTGACCTCCACCGCTGCTACCCCCATGACCTTGATGGCAAGGTTCTGATGAGAGATAGAAGTATAATTTGAAGGAAGGGCTGAGATACATAGATTACTTCTAAATGATGGAAATGTCAGTAAAAAAAATCAGATCATACAAAGACAGCTTATTTAAAACAGAAATCCCCCACATTGAGGGACTTATTAATTTTACAGTAAAAGGAGGGACACAGAAGCGGACAGAAATTATTCAATTCCGATGTACTTGAATTTTGAACAGAACACAAAATAAGCAGGAAAGTGCTTAAAAGCACAACAAAAAATGAAAATATGCTGAAATAAGTATACAATTATACAAAATGATTACGAAACTATAACAATTTAACTGAAACACGTCATTTAAAAATGGCAAGAAACACCCTCAGTTTTCTACTCCACTGGTAACCCACAGTAGAGATTGTTCTTGGTCTGGTGGTCTGGGTTTGGTTCTAAATCATTTTTAGGTCTAGGTTTGAAAATCTGAAGGGATTTGGTTTTAGTTTTGTATTTTGTTTTGGAATGTAAAATTCTGGTACTTTCTGATTTCACACACCTAGTTTTGTCCATCTCTACTCAATACTGGATTGGTTAAAAAAGTATTTTTCTCACAATATTACAATATATTTTCCATGTATCTCCATCTAAACAGTATGATAATAATCTAGGCCAATCTATCTACAGATCTCACTCTCATTTCACACACCCAGTTTTGCCCATCTCTTTCTAACAAAAATATGAAAAAGTTTTAGAACAAAAATCAAAACACCAGTGAGGGTGCCCACCCTTTATTTGGCTGCAGCAAAAAGCTCGATCTGCACGTCACTGAAGTAGAACGCATCTAAAGTAATGATGAGGTGGAACCTCACCCCACTAACATTATCCAAATTCATTGACGGGTACTCCCCATTGTGTCCTAAACAATGTGGAGAGCAAGCAGACTTGCTGCACATGCTGTGGTCTTGCCCTCAGATTCAGCCCCTCTGGAAGGAAATTCATATTTGGCTACAGAGGATTTTGGACCTTGAGGTACCATTTGATCCATGGCTGTTCCTACTGAACAGACCAGCACAGCAGCTTTCCAGAGAAGAAAATAAACTCATTTTGCATAAAGCAACAGTGGCGAGGTGTGAAATGGCGGCATTGTGGAAACAAAAAGACTTGTTTAAGTTCCAATAGAATACATATATTTGCAATAACTATATACAGCTAAGAACATCTCTTTGTCATTCAGTCCAGACTTTTGCATGTAAAATAGAGGCATTAACTAGTAAATTCCATGTAACCCTATTCGCTATCATAAAGGACTACTTACGGTCAGAATCTTTGCATCCACCACCCTTTGATCCAGGCATGATTGCTCTTCTAGTTATAATCTGCTGTAGGGATGGAGATCTAGGATGGTACAGGTCTACCAGCAATGCCTGATGGTGCTGCTTTTATACACAAAGTGAAGCCATTCAATTATTGACAAGTGCTTTCAGGAACCAATGGGATCCCTGTCCAAACATCTATAATTAAGTATTTAGGAAGCAATGCATTTTTGTTCAATTGTTTTCTTTAATCAAGGTAGGGTGTATCTCAATTTTGTATTTTTTCTTTTACTCCAATAAAATAATGGGATTGCTGGTGTGTTTCTTTGCTACTCACTGTTGTGAGTAACTTCCAGCATAATACGAGCATTATTAGCAGCTGGAATGCTTAGGAAATGTTCCCATACATGAGCTTGAAAGACAGCATAACTCCCTTCTTCAGGTCTGACCAATTGGAATTGCTTTGCAATGCATTGCTGGCAGCCAGTTGGTTAACTTGTTTTGTGGTACAAGGCACCTGGATTACTTGCACCTTCTTATTTACAAATCCACTTATAAAAAAAATAATATATATATATATACAGCTGAACCCTGTTATAACACGGTGCTTGGGGGCCACAGAATGAGACCGCGTTATAACCGGGATCGCGATTTTAAAAATTAATGGCCGCCATGATCATGGATTCCACATCCGCCAGAGGGGGAGAGCTGGGATAACTCACCCAGCTCTCCCTGAGCCCGGACGTAGCAGCGGCAGTTCCCCGCCCTCCCCTCCCCCCTCCGCGCAGCGCAGCCGGCAGGAACAATCTCCCTCCTCTCCTATCCCTCAGCGGAGGTACAGGGAGGGAGGGAGAGGTGTGTGTATATGTGTGTGTGTGGTGATGTGCAGGGGGATGTGATGGGCAGGGGGGGATTGGGTGTCCAGAGAGGGTGATGTGCAGGAAGGGGATGTGATGTGCAGGAAGGGGGAATGTGATGGGAAGGGGGGATGGGATGTGATGTGCAGGGGAGGTGATGTGTAGGCAGGGGATGTGATGTGGAGGAAGGGGGATGTGATGGGCAGGGAGGATGGGATGTGTAGGGGGAGTGATGTGCAGGCAGGGGATGTGATGTGCAGGAAGGGGGGATGTGATGGGCAGGGGGGATGGGATGTGATGTGCAAGGGGGGGTGATGTGCAGGCAGGGGATGTGATGTGCAGGAAGGGGGGATGTGATGGGCGAGTGAATATTTATTTTTTTCATCTCATATTTTCAACACATGTGCCTTACATTTCAGACACTCTTATAGTATTGATAAAAGGGCACACATACTTACATGAATTACAGAAAATGGAGTGGGGGGGAGGTGTAAGATAGACAATTAAAGGGAAAGATAATAACCACAAGTTTTTTTAAGATTATTGCAGCAGCTTCTGTTCTCCGCATTTTCTTGGTGGTCCATAAGCTTTACTACCTGTTCTCCTGGTTTTAACATTATCTTCCACCTTCCTTTCGTGGCTTTTTGTGTGAGCCCAGGTCAATGCTCTCCTGTCTCCCTTCTTCAAATGCAGTATGCACTTTTGCCTGTAATAAGGTTTAGATGATGATGAAATATTTCTCTATGTCTTTCTTTGTGGTGTTTTGTGGCTATACACCTCCCGATCTGACTAAGAGTTTGGTTGGCCAAATGTAGGGGATTCTCTCACGTGTGGAAATCACCAAATGGTTCAATGAACATTAGCTAATGCAAAACAAGCAAACACAGAAGCAAATGCAGAAGCAAATGCATAAGAATAATCTTTCAAAATGTTAATCGGCGGACACATAAATTAATCTAGTAAATTGTGTTGGTTTTCACGGATTTTGCCCTATTTTCCCTTTATTAAATAGCTCCCCTTGTGTCAGTTGAATATGGTATTACTGTAAAGAACCCTTTCCTTTTTTGCTGGTGAAATCTCCTTTCCTCCAACCTTATGGGATGGCCCTGAGTCCTTTGTACTGCTCGTGGAATGAATAGTTTTTTGAAAGCTCCTTGTACTGTCCCCGAATATATATTTTTATACCTAATTTCCTCAATTCTAAGACGCACTTTTTTTTTCGATTTTCACATGTCTGAAATTGGGGTGTGTCTTAGAATTGATGTATTTAAAAAAGTTTCTACAGTACTAACCCCCCCTTTTTACTTAACATGTTTCAGGAGACTCCCATGTCAGTGGAGGACGAAGTGTGCAATGCCGGCAGGAGAAGTCCCACGTCTGTAGATGGTTGAAGATGGACAGCAGGTGGGAGTGCGGTGTCGGCGGCAGGACAGGTACCAATCTGCAGGTGAATGAAGATAAGAAGACAGTGGGCGGGCGGTGGTGGAGGCGGCTAATAGATCATAATAGCAGGAGCAGAGCGGCATATGGGAACGGCTTGAGAGGTGCACACTGTAATACCGGAAGTTGACCTGTGTCTGACTTCCGGTTACATTGTGCACCTTCCAAACCATTCCCCCTATGCCGCTCTGCTCCTTCTCAGCTCTCCTGCTATTATGATCTCCTGCCCCTGCACACCACCGCACACCCGCTGTCTTCTTATCTTCATTCACCTACAGGCTTTGGACCTGTCCTGCTGCCGCACACCTACCCGCTGTCCATCTTTAACCATCTGCAGATGTGGGAGCTCTCCTGCCGGCACCGCTAGCTTCATCCTCCGCTGACATGGGACTGCTCCTGGAACATAGTAAGTGAAAAAGGAATTTTCCTCGATTGTAAGGGCCAAATCGATGGTGCGTCTTACAATCGAAGGCGTCTTACAATCAAGGAAATACAGTAGTTATCATATCCCCTCTTACTATAGATGCCTCTTTTATAATGTAAATCAATCTAATTCAGCTAGCCTCTCCTCATAAGTTAGATAGTCATCCCCTTTATTAATTTGGTGGCTCTTCTCTGCACTCTCTCTAGTTCCATAATATCTTTTCTTAGGATTGGTGCCCCAAACTGTACTCCATATTCAAGGTGTGGTCTTACTAAGGCATTGTAAAGGGGCATAATAATGTTTACTTCCCTTCTATCCATTGCCGTTTAATGCAAGATAAGATCTTGTTTGCCTTTGCAGGTTCTGCATGACTTTGGGCACTATTGCTAAGCCTGCTGTCTACAAGCACTCCTAAATCCTTCTCCATCAAGGATTCCCCCAATTTATCCCCATTTAATTTGTACTGCTGCGGCCAAGTTTATTCGAGCATTTGCCCATTCTTGGCCGCAGCAGTAGCCTGGCGCGCGCCCGAGTGTGACGGGCGCGCGCCGAAGCAGCGGAAGAGCGCCCTCCGATCGGGGCGCTCTCCCTACCGCTACCGGGTCCGCCGGGTCCCCCGGAACCCCCTGCCGCCGTCCCGCAGATCGCGGGACACCAAGGCTCCCTCGGGGAGCCCTGGACGCGCGTGCAGGGGGCGCAGGCTCCCGAAGACGCGTGACCGCGCGTCTATGACGCGCGGCACGCCGAGGGGCAGCCACAAGCAAGCCGGGAAATATCCCGGCTTGCGGTACCGGCCACACTTTAATAAAGTGTGTCGGTAGTGTATGTCGCCTTTTTATTCTTGCATCCCAAATACATAACCTTACATTTATCTGTATTAAACCTCACCTGCCATTTACCTGCCCACATCTCCAGTCTCTCAAAGTCCTTCTGAAGAGAAATTACATCCTGCTCTGATTCTACTGTACTACCTTACACAATTTAGTATCATCAGCAAAGATGCAGACTTTACTCTCGATGCCAACCTCAAGGTCATTAATAAACAAGTTAAAAATCAGGGGTCCCAGTACCGATCCCTGAGGTACTCCACTCATGACTTTAGCCCAACCTGAAAAATTTCCATTTATGACAACCCTCTGTTGTCTGTCCTTTAACCAGTTTTCAATCCAGGTGCATAAATTTTTACTGAGTCCAATATTCTTTATTTTATACATCAACCTCTTGTGTGAAACCGTATCAAAAGCCTTTGCAAAATCTAAGTAGACCACATCAACTGCATTACCCTGGTCTAAATTCCTACTTACCTCTTCAAAGAAACAAATAAGGTTAGTTTGGCATGATCTATCGCTCATAAATCCATGCTGACTATTACTAATAATTTTGTTTTCCATTATTTATTCCTGAATATTATCCCGTATTAAACCTTAAGTAGTTTCCCCACTATTGAAGTCAGGCTTACAGGTCTGTAATTCCCCGGTTGTGATCTAGCTCCCTTTTTAAATATAGGCACCACATCTGCTTTACGCCAATCTTGTGGTATTGAGCCTGTGGAAATTGAGTCCTTGAATATTAAATATAATGGTTTGGCTATTACTGAGCTTAACTTCTTGAGAACACTTGGATGTATGCCTTCGGGGCCAGGTGCCTTATTTACTTAAATTTTTTCAAGCCGCTTATGAATTCTTCCTCAGTTAACCAATTGTTCATTAATATGGAGGTTGTGGCTTCCTCCTGCGGCACTACTATTGAACTTGATTCCTCCCTTGTAAACACAGAGGCAAAGAATTTGTTTAATACCTCTGCTTTTTTTTGTCTCCTATAATCTGCCTACCCATCTCACACTGAAAGGGTCCTATATTTTCTTTTCTCATTTTTTTGTTATAAAGGTACTTAACGAACTTTTTAGGGTTGACCTTACTTTCTATTGCAATCCTTTTTTCATTATCCATTTTTGCTAATTTGATTGCCCTTTTGCAATTTTTGTTACATTCCTTATAATTCTGATATTATGTCTCTGTCCCTTCTGACTTAAAGAATATAAACACCTTCCTCTTCTTGTCCATTTCCTCCCCTACCTGTTTATTTAGCCACATAGGTTTTGACTTATTTCTTTTATACTTATTACCCTAGGGTATTCACTGATCAGTGTGCTTTTCTAACAATCTTTTAAAGACTGCCCATTTATCTTCTACATTTTTCCTTGCAAAAACATCTTCCCAGTGTATTACTTGTAGATTAGACCCCAGTTTATAAAAAATTGCCTTTCTAAAGTTTAAGGTCTTTGTTGAACCCAAGTAATCTGTTTTTTTGGTAATTTATTTCAAATGAGACCATGATATGATCACTGTTACACAAATGTTCCAGGACTTGAATATTTGTTATAAATTCTTCATTGTTTGATATTACCAAATCCAGTACAGTCCCTCTCCTGGTTGGTTCCTCAATAATTTGGGTCATATAATTGTCTTTAAGCACCCCCAAAAACCTGTTTTCTTTTGTTGTAATGCTAATTTCATTTCCCCAGTCTATGTCTGGATAATTAAAATCCCCCATTATGCAAACATGACCCAGTTTTGATGCCTTCTCCAATTGCTAAAGTATTTTAGCTTCCTCAATCTCACAGATATTTGGTGGTCTATAGCATATCCCTACAATTTTTTGTTATATATATACTTTTACCTCCACTGATAATTTTTATCCACAAGGTCTCTACATTTTCATAATTCCCTTCATAAATATCTTCCCTTATAATAGGTTTTAGATCCGGTTTTACATATAAACATAAACATACTCCACCTCCCCTTCGTCTGCACCACTAGACGAATCAAGGGCCTGCTCAGTGAGCTCTAAACCCCCTTCAAGATTGCCAGTTGTCTCTTCTGATCAGCAATCTCTGACTCTAAAGAGACCACCCGCTCACACTTCCCACAGCGGTATGCTCCTTAGAACAGCTGCTCCAAGTGCACATACATGTGGCAAGATGTGCATTGAGTAGCATTTTCAATCCTGCTCATTCTAGCAACTATGAAGTTTATAAGTAGCAACAATAAACTGTACTTCAATATACTATACCTTGTTTACCCTCTTCATTGTTCAAACTGCTTCTGTTTCTAACTGAACATTTTAAACAACCAGCACTTCAAATCAACCACACAGATCAGTATACGCAATCTCCTATACTTATAAATATACTTTTATTTTAATTTGTTATTGTGTATACCTCTACTTTATTTAAAACAATAAACATAGGAATGATACTGTACCAGCTGAATTGTTCTATGGGAAATCCTGTTCTTCATCAGCGTCATTGAGACCACTGATGATAAACATGAAAGACACTGAAGCAAAGACAAAAGATGGCCAAAGGCTCCTGTAGAATAAAACCCTTAAATATAAATTCAGATAAAAACAAATGATTGGATTTTTTTTTAAATATTTGATCAGTTCTGCTTTCAGGCCCATGTTTGTACAATTAAATGCTACTCTCTGTGTTATGTTTTAGCTATTGACCTCACATTTATTCCTGATTGGCCATTACCTTTAGGATTGTTGGTTTTTGCACACGTAGTAACGTAGCATTCTCTGCAGTGCTACTGGCTCTACTGTACCTTTCCTTTAAATCAGTGGAAATATGTATTTGAAAAAATGTACAGCACAAATCCGACAGTAAATTGTTTAATAAGTTTATTTTAATGTGTGTAATCAGACATTTTAAAAGAGTTTGTAATTGCTGATCTCTTAAGAAGTAATGTAAAGAGAGTTAACAGAATGTTTAATCCTTTCAGTCAACAAACTTGAGATGCATTCAGAGGGATTACTTCTTGCCTCCTCCTCCACCTCCACCTCCACCTCCATGACCTCCACTGCTTTGACAGCCGTGACCTCCACTGCTTTGACCTCCACCTCCGTGACCTCCACCTCCGCCTCCGCCTCCGTGACCTCCACTGCTCTGACCTCCACCTCCACCTCCACCTCCATGACCTCCACTGCTTTGACCTCCACCTCCGTGACCTCCACCTCCGCCTCCGTGACCTCCACTGCTCTGACCTCCACCTCCACCTCCGTGACCTCCACCTCCATGACTTCCACTGCTTTGACCTCCACCTCCACCTCCGTGACCTCCGCCTCCATGACCTCCACTGCTTTGACAACCGTGACCTCCACTGCTTTGACCTCCACCTCCACCTCCGTGACCTCCACTGCTTTGACCTCCACCTCCACCTCCGTGACCTCCACCTCCGTGACCTCCACTGCTTTGACCTCCACCTCCGTGACCTCCACCTCCGCCTCCGCCTCCGTGACCTCCACTGCTCTGACCTCCACCTCCACCTCCGTGACCTCCACCTCCGTGACCTCCACTGCTTTGACCTCCACCTCCGTGACCTCCGCCTCCATGACCTCCACTGCTTTGACAACCGTGACCTCCACTGCTTTGACCTCCACCTCCACCTCCGTGACCTCCACTGCTTTGACCTCCACCTCCACCTCCGTGACCTCCACCTCCGTGACCTCCACTGCTTTGACCTCCACCTCCGTGACCTCCACCGCTGCTACCCCCATGACCTTGATGGCAAGGTTCTGATGAGAGATAGAAGTATAATTTGAAGGAAGGGCTGAGATACATAGATTACTTCTAAATGATGGAAATGTCAGTAAAAAAAATCAGATCATACAAAGACAGCTTATTTAAAACAGAAATCCCCCACATTGAGGGACTTATTAATTTTACAGTAAAAGGAGGGACACAGAAGCGGACAGAAATTATTCAATTCCGATGTACTTGAATTTTGAACAGAACACAAAATAAGCAGGAAAGTGCTTAAAAGCACAACAAAAAATGAAAATATGCTGAAATAAGTATACAATTATACAAAATGATTACGAAACTATAACAATTTAACTGAAACACGTCATTTAAAAATGGCAAGAAACACCCTCAGTTTTCTACTCCACTGGTAACCCACAGTAGAGATGGTTCTTGGTCTGGTGGTCTGGGTTTGGTTCTAAATCATTTTTAGGTCTAGGTTTGAAAATCTGAAGGGATTTGGTTTTAGTTTTGTATTTTGTTTTGGAATGTAAAATTCTGGTACTTTCTGATTTCACACACCTAGTTTTGTCCATCTCTACTCAATACTGGATTGGTTAAAAAAGTATTTTTCTCACAATATTACAATATATTTTCCATGTATCTCCATCTAAACAGTATGATAATAATCTAGGCCAATCTATCTACAGATCTCACTCTCATTTCACACACCCAGTTTTGCCCATCTCTTTCTAACAAAAACATGAAAAAGTTTTAGAACAAAAATCAAAACACCAGTGAGGGTGCCCACCCTTATTGTATATAAGTTATTGTGCAATCTATTGCTATTGCTGTCATTTATTTTTTTAAAGACCCATTTTGGAAAAAGGCAAAACCCTCTCATACAATTACAGACAAGGAGAAGGCAGTGATATGTAGGAGATTGCTGGTGCAAAAGAGCTGTGTTTTCCTTAATCAACTTTATCTATAACAAGCATCATCATGGTCTCTACAGTCATTCTTTCCTATCCATTTATGCTCCAGGTTTAAATGACTGTTTTCCCCCTATAGTAATAAGTGTATTGATGCATTGTTTTATACTTTATTGGGAGTACTGTAAAGAGAAACACAAACAGTGTGACTGTACATATTGCTGCACAATGAATCACAGGCCCTCCCGTAAACAACAGGATTAAGATCTGATTGACCATGCAGATTTTCTTACCTGGGCATTTTGGGGCAGGGCATGCGTCCTTGCATGATTTAGCTGGTGCACATGCTGAAATGAGAGAGAATGAATATCACTGAGACAGATATGTGCAATTCCTGTATGGTTTTTATGGACCTCGTAAATACAACTTATATGTGTGATAGCTAATGGCCAATCATACAAAAGCATTGAAACCCTACAGTAGATGAATAGGGTTCAACAAGTGTATTTCTGCCATTAGGTTAAGAATAGAAAAGATCATGCATCCATGTATCAGGGTGAGTGCATATCAGTGAGGGAGTTTAAGAGAGTAAAAGAAGAAGCTACTTTTCACAATTCAGTGTTTTTCCCCCTCATGTTTTTCCCTTTTCCTTACTTCCAAACACCCTGCAGTTCCGAATTGTATTAAAATGTCACTATTTTTAATTTTTTCATGTTTCATTCATGTGATGCAAGCAAAAGAAAATCTTTTTTTTCTTTCACCAAGACACATATAGTTCTATACATTAACCTTTTGTTCTCTTTAAATAACTGTTTTTAATATATTCACAATAATCTTTTAGACTAAAATATATTCTCGGTCTTCAGTCCTTAATAACCAAATTTATCTGGAGTTTCAAAAAATCAAGAGTCAAAAGAAATATATTACATAGACTGACATCGGCGGGGGGCTTAGCAGTACCTTGCTTGTTGTCATACTATAAAGCGGCTAATTAAGTCGGTTATCTCAATGGCACACGGACCCCGATCGGAAGCGGTGGGTGGAATTGGAAAGGGAGGTGTGTTCTCCAGTCGAATTATACAATCTGATTTGGACCCAAAAATCTATTCTTAAATCCTTCAAGGGGCCACGCTCCTCAATGTCCAACTCATTGGAAGTATGGGAAGCTACTAAATTAAGGTGTGGGCTAACCTCTAGGAGTATGCTGATGATCCCATTGTTTGATAACACAGACTTTGCTCCAGGACTGAACATTAGAGATTTTGCAATTTGGAAACAAAAGGGAATTCTTTGATTTAATGATTTGGAGGCACGGAAAAATATTAAATCATTTGATCAAATTAAGGCAGAAAAAGAAATTCCCCAATCTGAATTCTTTAGGTACCTCCAAATAATTGCATTTTATACAAAAGCAGCACCCTTTTCCCCATTAACAAATTTTGAACAACTCTGTTTGTTGGAAACAGACACTAGTGGACTTACTTCTCAAAGGTACAAAGAGAGAGTCTGTTCGGGACGGGAGTACTCTCGACCTCCACATTACACTGCTCAATGGGAGGAAGATCTAGGGGAAACGCGACAATTTGCAGACTGGGAGGAGATATATTTGGCTGCAGCGAAAAGCTCGATCTGCACGTCACTGAAGTAGAACGCATATAAAGTAATGATGAGGTGGAACCTCACCCCACTAACATTATCCAAATTCATTGACGGGTACTCCCCATTGTGTCCTAAACAATGTGGAGAGCAAGCAGACTTGCTGCACATGCTGTGGTCTTGCCCTCAGATTCAGCCCCTCTGGAAGGAAATTCATATTTGGCTACAGAGGATTTTGGACCTTGAGGTACCATTTGATCCATGGCTGTTCCTACTGTACAGACCAGCACAGCAGCTTTCCAGAGAAGAAAATAAACTCATTTTGCATAAAGCAACAGTGGCGAGGTGTGAAATGGCGGCATTGTGGAAACAAAAAGACTTGTTTAAGTTCCAATAGAATACATATATTTGCAATAACTATATACAGCTAAGAACATCTCTTTGTCATTCAGTCCAGACTTTTGCATGTAAAATAGAGGCATTAACTAGTAAATTCCATGTAACCCTATTCGCTATCATAAAGGACTACTTACGGTCAGAATCTTTGCATCCACCACCCTTTGATCCAGGCATGATTGCTCTTCTAGTTATAATCTGCTGTAGGGATGGAGATCTAGGATGGTACAGGTCTACCAGCAATGCCTGATGGTGCTGCTTTTATACACAAAGTGAAGCCATTCAATTATTGACAAGTGCTTTCAGGAACCAATGGGATCCCTGTACAAACATCTATAATTAAGTATTTAGGAAGCAATGCATTTTTGTTCAATTGTTTTCTTTAATCAAGGTAGGGTGTATCTCAATTTTGTATTTTTTCTTTTACTCCAATAAAATAATGGGATTGCTGGTGTGTTTCTTTGCTACTCACTGTTGTGAGTAATTTCCAGCATAATACGAGCATTATTAGCAGCTGGAATGCTTAGGAAATGTTCCCATACTGGTACATGAGCTTGAAAGATAGCATAACTCCCTTCTTCAGGTCTGACCAAATGGAATTGCTTTGCAATGCATTGCTGGCAGCCAGTTGGTTAACTTGTTTTGTGGTACAAGGCACCTGGATTACTTGCACCTTCTTATTTACAAATCCACTTATAAAAAAAATGATATATATATATATACAGCTGAACCCTGTTATAACACGGTGCTTGGGGGCCACAGAATGAGACCGCGTTATAACCGGGATCGCGATTTTAAAAATTAATGGCCGCCATGATCATGGATTCCACATCCGCCAGAGGGGGAGAGCTGGGATAACTCACCCAGCTCTCCCTGAGCCCGGACGTAGCAGCGGCAGTTCCCCACCCTCCCCTCCCCCCTCCGCGCAGCGCAGCCGGCAGGAACAATCTCCCTCCTCACCTATCCCTCAGCGGAGGTACAGGGAGGGAGGGAGAGGTGTGTGTATATGTGTGTGTGTGGTGATGTGCAGGGGGATGTGATGGGCAGGGGGGTATTGGGTGTCCAGAGAGGGTGATGTGCAGGAAGGGGATGTGATGTGCAGGAAGGGGGAATGTGATGGGAAGGGGGGATGGGATGTGATGTGCAGGGGGGGTGATGTGTTGGCAGGGGATGTGATGTGGAGGAAGGGGGATGTGATGGGCAGGGGGGATGGGATGTGTAGGGGGAGTGATGTGCAGGCAGGGGATGTGATGTGCAGGAAGGGGGGATGTGATGGGCAGGGGGGATGGGATGTGATGTGCAAGGGGGGGTGATGTGCAGGCAGGGGATGTGATGTGCAGGAAGGGGGGATGTGATGGGCGAGTGAATATTTATTTTTTTCATCTCATATTTTCAACACATGTGCCTTATATTTCAGACACTCTTATAGTATTGATAAAAGGGCACACATACTTACATGAATTACAGAAAATGGAGTGGGGGGGAGGTGTAAGATGGACAATTAAAGGGAAAGATAATAACCACAAGTTTTTTTAAGATTATTGCAGCAGCTTCTGTTCTCCGCATTTTCTTGGTGGTCCATAAGCTTTACTACCTGTCCTCCTGGTTTTAACATTATCTTCCACCTTCCTTTCGTGGCTTTTTGTGTGAGCCCAGGTCAATTCTCTCCTGTCTCACTTCTTCAAATGCAGTATGCACTTTTGCCTGTAATAAGGTTTAGATGATGATGAAATATTTCTCTATGTCTTTCTTTGTGGTGTTTTGTGGCTATACACCTCCCGATCTGACTAAGAGTTTGGCTGGCCAAATGTAGGGGATTCTCTCACGTGTGGAAATCACCAAATGGTTCAATGAACATTAGCTAATGCAAAACAAGCAAACACAGAAGCAAACGCAGAAGCAAATGCATAAGAATAATCTTTCAAAATGTTAATCGGCGGACACATAAATTAATCTAGTAAATTGTGTTGGTTTTCACGGATTTTGCCCTATTTTCCCTTTATTAAATAGCTCCCCTTGTGTCAGTTGAATATGGTATTACTGTAAAGAACCTTTTCCTTTTTTGCTGGTGAAATCTCCTTTCCTCCAACCTTATGGGATGGCCCCGAGTCCTTTGTACTGCTCGTGGAATGAATAGTTTTTTGAAAGCTCCTTGTACTGTCCCCGAATATATATTTTTATACCTAATTTCCTCAATTCTAAGACGCACTTTTTTTTCGATTTTCACATGTCTGAAATTGGGGTGTGTCTTAGAATTGATGTAGTTAAAAAAGTATCTACAGTACTAACCCCCCCTTTTTACTTAACATGTTTCAGGAGACTCCCATGTCAGTGGAGGACGAAGTGTGCAATGCCGGCAGGAGAAGTCCCACGTCTGTAGATGGTTGAAGATGGACAGCAGGTGGGAGTGCGGTGTCGGCGGCAGGACAGGTACCAATCTGCAGGTGAATGAAGATAAGAAGACAGTGGACGGGCGGTGGTGGAGGCGGCTAATAGATCATAATAGCAGGAGCAGAGCGGCATATGGGAACGGCTTGAGAGGTGCACACTGTAATACCGGAAGTTGACCTGTGTCTGACTTCCGGTTACATTGTGCACCTTCCAAACCGTTCCCCCTATGCCGCTCTGCTCCTTCTCAGCTCTCCTGCTATTATGATCTCCTGCCCCTGCACACCACCGCACACCCGCTGTCTTCTTATCTTCATTCACCTACAGGCTTTGGACCTGTCCTGCTGCCGCACACCTACCCGCTGTCCATCTTTAACCATCTGCAGATGTGGGAGCTCTCCTGCCGCCACCGCCCGCTTCATCCTCCGCTGACATGGGACTGCTCCTGGAACATAGTAAGTGAAAAAGGAATTTTCCTCGATTGTAAGGGCCAAATCGATGGTGCGTCTTACAATCGAAGGCGTCTTACAATCAAGGAAATACAGTAGTTATCATATCCCCTCTTACTGTAGATGCCTCTTTTATAATGTAAATCAATCTAATTCAGCTAGCCTCTCCTCATAAGTTAGATAGTCATCCCCTTTATTAATTTGGTGGCTCTTCTCTGCACTCTCTCTAGTTCCATAATATCTTTTCTTAGGATTGGTGCCCCAAACTGTACTCCATATTAAAGGTGTGGTCTTACTAAGGCATTGTAAAGGGGCATAATAATGTTTACTTCCCTTCTATCCATTGCCGTTTAATGCAAGATAAGATCTTGTTTGCCTTTGCAGGTTCTGCATGACTTTGGGCACTATTGCTAAGCCTGCTGTCTACAAGCACTCCTAAATCCTTCTCCATCAAGGATTCCCCCAATTTATCCCCATTTAATTTGTATGTCGCCTTTTTATTCTTGCATCCCAAATGCATAACCTTACATTTATCTGTATTAAACCTCATCTGCCATTTACCTGCCCACATCTCCAGTCTCTCCAAGTCCTTCTGAAGAGAAATTACATCCTGCTCTGATTCTACTGTACTACCTTACACAATTTAGTATCATTAGCAAAGATGCAGACTTTGCTCTCGAAGCCAACCTCAAGGTCATTAATAAACAAGTTAAAAAGCAGGGGTCCCAGTACCGATCCCTGAGGTACTCCACTCATGACTTTAGCCCAACCTGAAAAATTTCCATTTATGACAACCCTCTGTTGTCTGTCCTTTAACCAGTTTTCAATCCAGGTGCATATATTTTTACTGAGTCCAATATTCTTTATTTTATACATCAACCTCTTGTGTGAAACCGTATCAAAAGCCTTTGCAAAATCTAAGTAGACCACATCAACTGCATTACCCTGGTCTAAATTCCTACTTACCTCTTCAAAGAAACAAATAAGGTTAGTTTGGCATGATCTATCCCTCATAAATCCATGCTGACTATTACTAATAATTTTGTTTTCCATTATTTATTCCTGAATATTATCCCGTATTAAACCTTAAGTAGTTTCCCCACTATTGAAGTCAGGCTTACAGGTCTGTAATTCCCCGGTTGTGATCTAGCTCCCTTTTTAAATATAGGCACCATATCTGCTTTACGCCAATCTTGTGGTATTGAGCCTGTGGAAATGGAGTCCTTGAATATTAAATATAAAGGTTTGGCTATTACTGAGCTTAACTTCTTGAGAACACTTGGATGTATGCCTTCGGGGCCAGGTGCCTTATTTACTTAAAATTTTTCAAGCCGCTTATGAACTTCTTCCTCAGTTAACCAATTGTTCATTAATATGGAGGTTGTGGCTTCCTCCTGCGGCACTACTATTGAACTTGATTCCTCCCTTGTAAACACAGAGGCAAAGAATTTGTTTAATACCTCTGCTTTTTTTTGTCTCCTATAATCTGCCTACCCATCTCACACTGAAAGGGTCCTATATTTTCTTTTCTCATTTTTTTGTTATAAAGGTACTTAACGAACTTTTTAGGGTTGACCTTACTTTCTATTGCAATCCTTTTTTCATTATCCATTTTTGCTAATTTGATTGCCCTTTTGCAATTTTTGTTACATTCCTTATAATTCTGATATTATGTCTCTGTCCCTTCTGACTTAAAGAATATAAACACCTTCCTCTTCTTGTCCATTTCCTCCCCTACCTGTTTATTTAGCCACATAGGTTTTGACTTATTTCTTTTATACTTATTACCCTAGGGTATTCACTGATCAGTGTGCTTTTCTAACAATCTTTTAAAGACTGCCTATTTATCTTCTACATTTTTCCTTGCAAAAACATCTTCCCAGTGTATTACTTGTAGATTAGACCCCAGTTTATAAAAAATTGCCTTTCTAAAGTTTAAGGTCTTTGTTGAACCCAAGTAATCTGTTTTTTTGGTAATTTATTTCAAATGAGACCATGATATGATCACTGTTACACAAATGTTCCAGGACTTGAATATTTGTTATAAATTCTTCATTGTTTGATATTACCAAATCCAGTACAGTCCCTCTCCTGGTTGGTTCCTCAATAATTTGGGTCATATAATTGTCTTTAAGCACCCCCAAAAACCTGTTTTCTTTTGTTGTAATGCTAATTTCATTTCCCCAGTCTATGTCTGGATAATTAAAATCCCCCATTATGCAAACATGACCCAGTTTTGATGCCTTCTCCAATTGCTAAAGTATTTTAGCTTCCTCAATCTCACAGATATTTGGTGGTCTATAGCATATCCCTACAATTTTTTTTTATATATATACTTTTACCTCCACTGATAATTTTTATCCACAAGGTCTCTACATTTTCATAATTCCCTTCATAAATATCTTCCCTTATAATAGGTTTTAGATCCGGTTTAACATATAAACATAAACATACTCCACCTCCCCTTCGTCTGCACCACTAGACGAATCAAGGGCCTGCTCAGTGAGCTCTAAACCCCCTTCAAGATTGCCAGTTGTCTCTTCTGATCAGCAATCTCTGACTCTAAAGAGACCACCCGCTCACACTTCCCACAGCGGTATGCTCCTTAGAACAGCTGCTCCAAGTGCACATACATGTGGCAAGATGTGCATTGAGTAGCATTTTCAATCCTGCTCATTCTAGCAACTATGAAGTTTATAAGTAGCAACAATAAACTGTACTTCAATATACTATACCTTGTTTACCCTCTTCATTGTTCAAACTGCTTCTGTTTCTAACTGAACATTTTAAACAACCAGCACTTCAAATCAACCACACAGATCAGTATACGCAATCTCCTATACTTATAAATATACTTTTATTTTAATTTGTTATTGTGTATACCTCTACTTTATTTAAAACAATAAACATAGGAATGATACTGTACCAGCTGAATTGTTCTATGGGAAATCCTGTTCTTCATCAGCGTCATTGAGACCACTGATGATAAACATGAAAGACACTGAAGCAAAGACAAAAGATGGCCAAAGGCTCCTGTAGAATAAAACCCTTAAATATAAATTCAGATAAAAACAAATGATTGGATTTTTTTTTAAATATTTGATCAGTTCTGCTTTCAGGCCCATGTTTGTACAATTAAATGCTACTCTCTGTGTTATGTTTTAGCTATTGACCTCACATTTATTCCTGATTGGCCATTACCTTTAGGATTGTTGGTTTTTGCACACGTAGTAACGTAGCATTCTCTGCAGTGCTACTGGCTCTACTGTACCTTTCCTTTAAATCAGTGGAAATATGTATTTGAAAAAATGTACAGCACAAATCCGACAGTAAATTGTTTAATAAGTTTATTTTAATGTGTGTAATCAGACATTTTAAAAGAGTTTGTAATTGCTGATCTCTTAAGAAGTAATGTAAAGAGAGTTAACAGAATGTTTAATCCTTTCAGTCAACAAACTTGAGATGCATTCAGAGGGATTACTTCTTGCCTCCTCCTCCACCTCCACCTCCACCTCCACCTCCACCTCCACCTCCATGACCTCCACTGCTTTGACAGCCGTGACCTCCACTGCTTTGACCTCCACCTCCGTGACCTCCACCTCCGCCTCCGCCTCCGTGACCTCCACTGCTCTGACCTCCACCTCCACCTCCATGACCTCCACTGCTTTGACCTCCACCTCCGTGACCTCCACCTCCGCCTCCGCCTCCGTGACCTCCACTGCTCTGACCTCCACCTCCGTGACCTCCACCTCCGTGACCTCCACTGCTTTGACCTCCACCTCCGTGACCTCCGCCTCCATGACCTCCACTGCTTTGACCTCCACCTCCACCTCCGTGACCTCCACTGCTTTGACCTCCACCTCCACCTCCGTGACCTCCACCTCCGTGACCTCCACTGCTTTGACCTCCACCTCCGTGACCTCCACCGCTGCTACCCCCATGACCTTGATGGCAAGGTTCTGATGAGAGATAGAAGTATAATTTGAAGGAAGGGCTGAGATACATAGATTACTTCTAAATGATGGAAATGTCAGTAAAAAAAATCAGATCATACAAAGACAGCTTATTTAAAACAGAAATCACCCACATTGAGGGACTTATTAATTTTACAGTAAAAGGAGGGACACAGAAGCGGACAGAAATTATTCAATTCCGATGTACTTGAATTTTGAACAGAACACAAAATAAGCAGGAAAGTGCTTAAAAGCACAACAAAAAATGAAAATATGCTGAAATAAGTATACAATTATACAAAATGATTACGAAACTATAACAATTTAACTGAAACATGTCAATTAAAAATGGCAAGAAACACCCTCAGTTTTCTACTCCACTGGTAACCCACAGTAGAGATGGTTCTTGGTCTGGTGGTCTGGGTTTGGTTCTAAATCATTTTTAGGTCTAGGTTTGAAAATCTGAAGGGATTTGGTTTTAGTTTTGTATTTTGTTTTGGAATGTAAAATTCTGGTACTTTCTGATTTCACACACCTAGTTTTGTCCATCTCTACTCAATACTGGATTGGTTAAAAAAGTATTTTTCTCACAATATTACAATATATTTTCCATGTATCTCCATCTAAACAGTATGATAATAATCTAGGCCAATCTATCTACAGATCTCACTCTCATTTCACTCACCCAGTTTTGCCCATCTCTTTCTAACAAAAACATGAAAAAGTTTTAGAACAAAAATCAAAACACCAGTGAGGGTGCCCACCCTTATTGTATATAAGTTATTGTGCAATCTATTGCTATTGCTGTCATTTATTTTTTTAAAGACCCATTTTGGAAAAAGGCAAAACCCTCTCATACAATTACAGACATCGAGAATGCAGTGATACAGTATGTAGGAGATTGCTGGTGCAAAAGAGCTGTGTTTTCCTTAATCAACTGTATCTATAACAAGCATCATCATGGTCTCTACAGTCATTCTTTCCTATCCATTTATGCTCCAGTTTTAAATGACTGTTTTCCCCCTATAGTAATAAGTGTATTGATGCATTGTTTTATACTTTATTGGGAGTACTGTAAAGAGAAACACAAACAGTGTGACTGTACATATTGCTGCACAATGAATCACAGGCCCTCCCGTAAACAACAGGATTAAGATCTGATTGACCATGCAGATTTTCTTACCTGGGCATTTTGGGGCAGGGCATGCGTCCTTGCATGATTTAGCTGGTGCACATGCTGAAATGAGAGAGAATGAATATCACTGAGACAGATATGTGCAAATCCTGTATGGTTTTTATGGACCTCGTAAATACAACTTATATGTGTGATAGCTAATGGCCAATCATACAAAAGCATTGAAACCCTACAGTAGATGAATAGGGTTCAACAAGTGTATTTCTGCCATTAGGTTAACAATAGAAAAGATCATGCATTCATGTATCAGGGTGAGTGCATATCAGTGAGGGAGTTGAAGAGAGTAAAAGAAGAAGCTACTTTTCACAATTCAGTGTTTTTCCCCCTCATGTTTTTCCCTTTTCCTTACTTCCAAACACCCTGCAGTTCCGAATTGTATTAAAATGTCACTATTTTTTATTTTTTCATGTTTCATTCATGTGATGCAAGCAAAAGAAAATCTTTATTTTTCTTTCACCAAGACACATATAGTTCTATACATTAACCTTTTGTTCTCTTTAAATAACTGTTTTTAATGTATTCACAATAATCTTTTAGACTAAAATATATTCTCGGTCTTCAGTCCTTAATAACCAAATTTATCTGGAGTTTCAAAAAATCAAGAGTCAAAAGAAATATATTACATAGACCGACATCGGCGGGGGGCTTAGCAGTACCTTGCTTGTTGTCATACTATAAAGCGGCTAATTAAGTCGGTTATCTCAATGGCACACGGACCCCGATCGGAAGCGGTGGGTGGAATTGGAAAGGGAGGTGTGTTCTCCAGTCGAATTATACAATCTGATTTGGACCCAAAAATCTATTCTTAAATCCTTCAAGGGGCCGCGCTCCTCAATGTCCAACTCATTGGAAGTATGGGAAGCTACTAAATTAAGGTGTGGGCTAACCTCTAGGAGTATGCTGATGATCCCATTGTTTGATAACACAGACTTGGCTCCAGGACTGAACATTAGAGATTTTGCAATTTGGAAACAAAAGGGAATTCTTTGATTTAATGATTTGGAGGCACGGAAAAATATTAAATCATTTGATCAAATTAAGGCAGAAAAAGAAATTCCCCAATCTGAATTCTTTAGGTACCTCCAAATAATTGCATTTTATACAAAAGCAGCACCCTTTTCCCCATTAACAAATTTTGAACAACTCTGTTTGTTGGAAACAGACACTAGTGGACTTACTTCTCAAAGGTACAAAGAGAGAGTCGGTTCGGGACGGGAGTACTCTCGACCTCCACATTACACTGCTCAATGGGAGGAAGATCTAGGGGATACGCGACAATTTGCAGACTGGGAGGAGATATATTTGGCTGCAGCGAAAAGCTCGATCTGCACGTCACTGAAGTAGAACGCATATAAAGTAATGATGAGGTGGAACCTCACCCCACTAACATTATCCAAATTCATTGACGGGTACTCCCCATTGTGTCCTAAACAATGTGGAGAGCAAGCAGACTTGCTGCACATGCTGTGGTCTTGCCCTCAGATTCAGCCCCTCTGGAAGGAAATTCATATTTGGCTACAGAGGATTTTGGACCTTGAGGTACCATTTGATCCATGGCTGTTCCTACTGAACAGACCAGCACAGCAGCTTTCCAGAGAAGAAAATAAACTCATTTTGCATAAAGCAACAGTGGCGAGGTGTGAAATGGCGGCATTGTGGAAACAAAAAGACTTGTTTAAGTTCCAATAGAATACATATATTTGCAATAACTATATACAGCTAAGAACATCTCTTTGTCATTCAGTCCAGACTTTTGCATGTAAAATAGAGGCATTAACTAGTAAATTCCATGTAACCCTATTCGCTATCATAAAGGACTACTTACGGTCAGAATCTTTGCATCCACCACCCTTTGATCCAGGCATGATTGCTCTTCTAGTTATAATCTGCTGTAGGGATGGAGATCTAGGATGGTACAGGTCTACCAGCAATGCCTGATGGTGCTGCTTTTATACACAAAGTGAAGCCATTCAATTATTGACAAGTGCTTTCAGGAACCAATGGGATCCCTGTCCAAACATCTATAATTAAGTATTTAGGAAGCAATGCATTTTTGTTCAATTGTTTTCTTTAATCAAGGTAGGGTGTATCTCAATTTTGTATTTTTTCTTTTACTCCAATAAAATAATGGGATTGCTGGTGTGTTTCTTTGCTACTCACTGTTGTGAGTAATTTCCAGCATAATACGAGCATTATTAGCAGCTGGAATGCTTAGGAAATGTTCCCATACATGAGCTTGAAAGACAGCATAACTCCCTTCTTCAGGTCTAACCAATTGGAATTGCTTTGCAATGCATTGCTGGCAGCCAGTTGGTTAACTTGTTTTGTGGTACAAGGCACCTGGATTACTTGCACCTTCTTATTTACAAATCCACTTATAAAAAAAATAATATATATATATACAGCTGAACCCTGTTATAACACGGTGCTTGGGGGCCACAGAATGAGACCGCGTTATAACCGGGATCGCGATTTTAAAAATTAATGGCCGCCATGATCATGGATTCCACATCCGCCAGAGGGGGAGAGCTGGGATAACTCACCCAGCTCTCCCTGAGCCCGGACGTAGCAGCGGCAGTTCCCCGCCCTCCCCTCCCCCCTCCGCGCAGCGCAGCCGGCAGGAACAATCTCCCTCCTCTCCTATCCCTCAGCGGAGGTACAGGGAGGGAGGGAGAGGTGTGTGTATATGTGTGTGTGTGGTGATGTGCAGGGGGATGTGATGGGCAGGGGGGGATTGGGTGTCCAGAGAGGGTGATGTGCAGGAAGGGGATGTGATGTGCAGGAAGGGGGAATGTGATGGGAAGGGGGGATGGGATGTGATGTGCAGGGGAGGTGATGTGTAGGCAGGGGATGTGATGTGGAGGAAGGGGGATGTGATGGGCAGGGGGGATGGGATGTGTAGGGGGAGTGATGTGCAGGCAGGGGATGTGATGTGCAGGAAGGGGGGATGTGATGGGCAGGGGGGATGGGATGTGATGTGCAAGGGGGGGTGATGTGCAGGCAGGGGATGTGATGTGCAGGAAGGGGGGATGTGATGGGCGAGTGAATATTTATTTTTTTCATCTCATATTTTCAACACATGTGCCTTACATTTCAGACACTCTTATAGTATTGATAAAAGGGCACACATACTTACATGAATTACAGAAAATGGAGTGGGGGGGAGGTGTAAGATGGACAATTAAAGGGAAAGATAATAACCAAAAGTTTTTTTAAGAAACTTGCAGCAGCTTCTGTTCTCCGCATTTTCTTGGTGGTCCATAAGCTTTACTACCTGTCCTCCTGGTTTTAACATTATCTTCCACCTTCCTTTCGTGGCTTTTTGTGTGAGCCCAGGTCAATGCTCTCCTGTCTCCCTTCTTCAAATGCAGTATGCACTTTTGCCTGTAATAAGGTTTAGATGATGATGAAATATTTCTCTATGTCTTTCTTTGTGGTGTTTTGTGGCTATACACCTCCCGATCTGACTAAGAGTTTGGCTGGCCAAATGTAGGGGATTCTCTCACGTGTGGAAATCACCAAATGGTTCAATGAACATTAGCTATGCAAAACAAGCAAACACAGAAGCAAACGCAGAAGCAAATGCATAAGAATAATCTTTCAAAATGTTAATCGGCGGACACATAAATTAATCTAGTAAATTGTGTTGGTTTTCACGGATTTTGCCCTATTTTCCCTTTATTAAATAGCTCCCCTTGTGTCAGTTGAATATGGTATTACTGTAAAGAACCCTTTCCTTTTTTGCTGGTGAAATCTCCTTTCCTCCAACCTTATGGGATGGCCCCGAGTCCTTTGTACTGCTCGTGGAATGAATAGTTTTTTGAAAGCTCCTTGTACTGTCCCCGAATATATATTTTTATACCTAATTTCCTCAATTCTAAGACGCACTTTTTTTTTCGATTTTCACATGTCTGAAATTGGGGTGTGTCTTAGAATTGATGTATTTAAAAAAGTATCTACAGTACTAACCCCCCCTTTTTACTTAACATGTTTCAGGAGACTCCCATGTCAGTGGAGGACGAAGTGTGCAATGCCGGCAGGAGAAGTCCCACGTCTGTAGATGGTTGAAGATGGACAGCAGGTGGGAGTGCGGTGTCGGCGGCAGGACAGGTACCAATCTGCAGGTGAATGAAGATAAGAAGACAGTGGGCGGGCGGTGGTGGAGGCGGCTAATAGATCATAATAGCAGGAGCAGAGCGGCATATGGGAACGGCTTGAGAGGTGCACACTGTAATACCGGAAGTTGACCTGTGTCTGACTTCCGGTTACATTGTGCACCTTCCAAACCGTTCCCCCTATGCCGCTCTGCTCCTTCTCAGCTCTCCTGCTATTATGATCTCCTGCCCCTGCACACCACCGCACACCCGCTGTCTTCTTATCTTCATTCACCTACAGGCTTTGGACCTGTCCTGCTGCCGCACACCTACCCGCTTTCCATCTTTAACCATCTGCAGATGTGGGAGCTCTCCTGCCGGCACCGCCCGCTTCATCCTCCGCTGACATGGGACTGCTCCTGGAACATAGTAAGTGAAAAAGGAATTTTCCTCGATTGTAAGGGCCAAATCGATGGTGCGTCTTACAATCGAAGGCGTCTTACAATCAAGGAAATACAGTAGTTATCATATCCCCTCTTACTGTAGATGCCTCTTTTATAATGTAAATCAATCTAATTCAGCTAGCCTCTCCTCATAAGTTAGATAGTCATCCCCTTTATTAATTTGGTGGCTCTTCTCTGCACTCTCTCTAGTTCCATAATATCTTTTCTTAGGATTGGTGCCCCAAACTGTACTCCATATTCAAGGTGTGGTCTTACTAAGGCATTGTAAAGGGGCATAATAATGTTTACTTCCCTTCTATCCATTGCCGTTTAATGCAAGATAAGATCTTGTTTGCCTTTGCAGGTTCTGCATGACTTTGGGCACTATTGCTAAGCCTGCTGTCTACAAGCACTCCTAAATCCTTCTCCATCAAGGATTCAACCAAATTTATCCCCATTTAATTTGTATGTCGCCTTTTTTTCTTGCATCCCAAATGCATAACCTTACATTTATCTGTATTAAACCTCATCTGCCATTTACCTGCCCACATCTCCAGTCTCTCCAAGTCCTTCTGAAGAGAAATTACATCCTGCTCTGATTCTACTGTACTACCTTACACAATTTAGTATCATCAGCAAAGATGCAGACTTTGCTCTCGAAGCCAACCTCAAGGTCATTAATAAACAAGTTAAAAAGCAGGGGTCCCAGTACCGATCCCTGAGGTACTCCACTCATGACTTTAGCCCAACCTGAAAAATTTCCATTTATGACAACCCTCTGTTGTCTGTCCTTTAACCAGTTTTCAATCCAGGTGCATATATTTTTACTGAGTCCAATATTCTTTATTTTATACATCAACCTCTTGTGTGAAACCGTATCAAAAGCCTTTGCAAAATCTAAGTAGACCACATCAACTGCATTACCCTGGTCTAAATTCCTACTTACCTCTTCAAAGAAACAAATAAGGTTAGTTTGGCATGATCTATCGCTCATAAATCCATGCTGACTATTACTAATAATTTTGTTTTCCATTATTTATTCCTGAATATTATCCCGTATTAAACCTTAAGTAGTTTCCCCACTATTGAAGTCAGGCTTACAGGTCTGTAATTCCCCGGTTGTGATCTAGCTCCCTTTTTAAATATAGGCACCACATCTGCTTTACGCCAATCTTGTGGTATTGAGCCTGTGGAAATGGAGTCCTTGAATATTAAATATAATGGTTTGGCTATTACTGAGCTTAACTTCTTGAGAACACTTGGATGTATGCCTTCGGGGCCAGGTGCCTTATTTACTTAAATTTTTTCAAGCCGCTTATGAATTCTTCCTCAGTTAACCAATTGTTCATTAATATGGAGGTTGTGGCTTCCTCCTGCGGCACTACTATTGAACTTGATTCCTCCCTTGTAAACACAGAGGCAAAGAATTTGTTTAATACCTCTGCTTTTTTTTGTCTCCTATAATCTGCCTACCCATCTCACACTGAAAGGGTCCTATATTTTCTTTTCTCATTTTTTTGTTATAAAGGTACTTAACGAACTTTTTAGGGTTGACCTTACTTTCTATTGCAATCCTTTTTTCATTATCCATTTTTGCTAATTTGATTGCCCTTTTGCAATTTTTGTTACATTCCTTATAATTCTGATATTATGTCTCTGTCCCTTCTGACTTAAAGAATATAAACACCTTCCTCTTCTTGTCCATTTCCTCCCCTACCTGTTTATTTAGCCTCATAGGTTTTGACTTATTTCTTTTATACTTATTACCCTAGGGTATTCACTGATCAGTGTGCTTTTCTAACAATCTTTTAAAGAATGCCCATTTATCTTCTACATTTTTCCTTGCAAAAACATCTTCCCAGTGTATTACTTGTAGATTAGACCCCAGTTTATAAAAAATTGCCTTTCTAAAGTTTAAGGTCTTTGTTGAACCCAAGTAATCTGTTTTTTTGGTAATTTATTTCAAATGAGACCATGATATGATCACTGTTACACAAATGTTCCAGGACTTGAATATTTGTTATAAATTCTTCATTGTTTGATATTACCAAATCCAGTACAGTCCCTCTCCTGGTTGGTTCCTCAATAATTTGGGTCATATAATTGTCTTTAAGCACCCCCAAAAACCTGTTTTCTTTTGTTGTAATGCTAATTTCATTTCCCCAGTCTATGTCTGGATAATTAAAATCCCCCATTATGCAAACATGACCCAGTTTTGATGCCTTCTCCAATTGCTAAAGTATTTTAGCTTCCTCAATCTCACAGATATTTGGTGGTCTATAGCATATCCCTACAATTTTTTGTTATATATATACTTTTACCTCCACTGATAATTTTTATCCACAAGGTCTCTACATTTTCATAATTCCCTTCATAAATATCTTCCCTTATAATAGGTTTTAGATCCGGTTTAACATATAAACATAAACATACTCCACCTCCCCTTCGTCTGCACCACTAGACGAATCAAGGGCCTGCTCAGTGAGCTCTAAACCCCCTTCAAGATTGCCAGTTGTCTCTTCTGATCAGCAATCTCTGACTCTAAAGAGACCACCCGCTCACACTTCCCACAGCGGTATGCTCCTTAGAACAGCTGCTCCAAGTGCACATACATGTGGCAAGATGTGCATTGAGTAGCATTTTCAATCCTGCTCATTCTAGCAACTATGAAGTTTATAAGTAGCAACAATAAACTGTACTTCAATATACTATACCTTGTTTACCCTCTTCATTGTTCAAACTGCTTCTGTTTCTAACTGAACATTTTAAACAACCAGCACTTCAAATCAACCACACAGATCAGTATACGCAATCTCCTATACTTATAAATATACTTTTATTTTAATTTGTTATTGTGTATACCTCTACTTTATTTAAAACAATAAACATAGGAATGATACTGTACCAGCTGAAATGTTCTATGGGAAATCCTGTTCTTCATCAGCGTCATTGAGACCACTGATGATAAACATGAAAGACACTGAAGCAAAGACAAAAGATGGCCAAAGGCTCCTGTAGAATAAAACCCTTAAATATAAATTCAGATAAAAACAAATGATTGGATTTTTTTTTAAATATTTGATCAGTTCTGCTTTCAGGCCCATGTTTGTACAATTAAATGCTACTCTCTGTGTTATGTTTTAGCTATTGACCTCACATTTATTCCTGATTGGCCATTACCTTTAGGATTGTTGGTTTTTGCACACGTAGTAACGTAGCATTCTCTGCAGTGCTACTGGCTCTACTGTACCATTCCTTTAAATCAGTGGAAATATGTATTTGAAAAAATGTACAGCACAAATCCGACAGTAAATTGTTTAATAAGTTTATTTTAATGTGTGTAATCAGACATTTTAAAAGAGTTTGTAATTGCTGATCTCTTAAGAAGTAATGTAAAGAGAGTTAACAGAATGTTTAATCCTTTCAGTCAACAAACTTGAGATGCATTCAGAGGGATTACTTCTTGCCTCCTCCTCCACCTCCACCTCCACCTCCATGACCTCCACTGCTTTGACAGCCGTGACCTCCACTGCTTTGACCTCCACCTCCGTGACCTCCACCTCCGCCTCCGCCTCCGTGACCTCCACTGCTCTGACCTCCACCTCCACCTCCGTGACCTCCACCTCCGTGACCTCCACTGCTTTGACCTCCACCTCCGTGACCTCCGCCTCCATGACCTCCACTGCTTTGACAACCGTGACCTCCACTGCTTTGACCTCCACCTCCACCTCCGTGACCTCCACTGCTTTGACCTCCACCTCCACCTCCGTGACCTCCACCTCCGTGACCTCCACTGCTTTGACCTCCACCTCCGTGACCTCCACCGCTGCTACCCCCATGACCTTGATGGCAAGGTTCTGATGAGAGATAGAAGTATAATTTGAAGGAAGGGCTGAGATACATAGATTACTTCTAAATGATGGAAATGTCAGTAAAAAAAATCAGATCATACAAAGACAGCTTATTTAAAACAGAAATCCCCCACATTGAGGGACTTATTAATTTTACAGTAAAAGGAGGGACACAGAAGCGGACAGAAATTATTCAATTCCGATGTACTTGAATTTTGAACAGAACACAAAATAAGCAGGAAAGTGCTTAAAAGCACAACAAAAAATGAAAATATGCTGAAATAAGTATACAATTATACAAAATGATTACGAAACTATAACAATTTAACTGAAACACGTCATTTAAAAATGGCAAGAAACACCCTCAGTTTTCTACTCCACTGGTAACCCACAGTAGAGATGGTTCTTGGTCTGGTGGTCTGGGTTTGGTTCTAAATCATTTTTAGGTCTAGGTTTGAAAATCTGAAGGGATTTGGTTTTAGTTTTGTATTTTGTTTTGGAATGTAAAATTCTGGTACTTTCTGATTTCACACACCTAGTTTTGTCCATCTCTACTCAATACTGGATTGGTTAAAAAAGTATTTTTCTCACAATATTACAATATATTTTCCATGTATCTCCATCTAAACAGTATGATAATAATCTAGGCCAATCTATCTACAGATCTCACTCTCATTTCACACACCCAGTTTTGCCCATCTCTTTCTAACAAAAACATGAAAAAGTTTTAGAACAAAAATCAAAACACCAGTGAGGGTGCCCACCCTTATTGTATATAAGTTATTGTGCAATCTATTGCTATTGCTGTCATTTATTTTTTTAAAGACCCATTTTGGAAAAAGGCAAAACCCTCTCATACAATTACAGACAAGGAGAAGGCAGTGATATGTAGGAGATTGCTGGTGCAAAAGAGCTGGGTTTTCCTTAATCAACTTTATCTATAACAAGCATCATCATGGTCTCTACAGTCATTCTTTCCTATCCATTTATGCTCCAGGTTTAAATGACTGTTTTCCCCCTATAGTAATAAGTGTATTGATGCATTGTTTTATACTTTATTGGGAGTACTGTAAAGAGAAACACAAACAGTGTGACTGTACATATTGCTGCACAATGAATCACAGGCCCTCCCGTAAACAACAGGATTAAGATCTGATTGACCATGCAGATTTTCTTACCTGGGCATTTTGGGGCAGGGCATGCGTCCTTGCATGATTTAGCTGGTGCACATGCTGAAATGAGAGAGAATGAATATCACTGAGACAGATATGTGCAAATCCTGTATGGTTTTTATGGACCTCGTAAATACAACTTATATGTGTGATAGCTAATGGCCAATCATACAAAAGCATTGAAACCCTACAGTAGATGAATAGGGTTCAACAAGTGTATTTCTGCCATTAGGTTAACAATAGAAAAGATCATGCATTCATGTATCAGGGTGAGTGCATATCAGTGAGGGAGTTGAAGAGAGTAAAAGAAGAAGCTACTTTTCACAATTCAGTGTTTTTCCCCCTCATGTTTTTCCCTTTTCCTTACTTCCAAACACCCTGCAGTTCCGAATTGTATTAAAAAGTCACTATTTTTAATTTTTTCATGTTTCATTCATGTGATGCAAGCAAAAGAAAATCTTTTTCTTTCTTTCACCAAGACACATATAGTTCTATACATTAACCTTTTGTTCTCTTTAAATAACTGTTTTTAATGTATTCACAATAATCTTTTAGACTAAAATATATTCTCGGTCTTCAGTCCTTAATAACCAAATTTATCTGGAGTTTCAAAAAATCAAGAGTCAAAAGAAATATATTACATAGACCGACATCGGCGGGGGGCTTAGCAGTACCTTGCTTGTTGTCATACTATAAAGCGGCTAATTAAGTCGGTTATCTCAATGGCACACGGACCCCGATCGGAAGCGGTGGGTGGAATTGGAAAGGGAGGTGTGTTCTCCAGTCGAATTATACAATCTGATTTGGACCCAAAAATCTATTCTTAAATCCTTCAAGGGGCCGCGCTCCTCAATGTCCAACTCATTGGAAGTATGGGAAGCTACTAAATTAAGGTGTGGGCTAACCTCTAGGAGTATGCTGATGATCCCATTGTTTGATAACACAGACTTTGCTCCAGGACTGAACATTAGAGATTTTGCAATTTGGAAACAAAAGGGAATTCTTTGATTTAATGATTTGGAGGCACGGAAAAATATTAAATCATTTGATCAAATTAAGGCAGAAAAAGAAATTCCCCAATCTGAATTCTTTAGGTACCTCCAAATAATTGCATTTTATACAAAAGCAGCACCCTTTTCCCCATTAACAAATTTTGAACAACTCTGTTTGTTGGAAACAGACACTAGTGGACTTACTTCTCAAAGGTACAAAGAGAGAGTCTGTTCGGGACGGGAGTACTCTCGACCTCCACATTACACTGCTCAATGGGAGGAAGATCTAGGGGAAACGCGACAATTTGCAGACTGGGAGGAGATATATTTGGCTGCAGCGAAAAGCTCGATCTGCACGTCACTGAAGTAGAACGCATATAAAGTAATGATGAGGTGGAACCTCACCCCACTAACATTATCCAAATTCATTGACGGGTACTCCCCATTGTGTCCTAAACAATGTGGAGAGCAAGCAGACTTGCTGCACATGCTGTGGTCTTGCCCTCAGATTCAGCCCCTCTGGAAGGAAATTCATATTTGGCTACAGAGGATTTTGGACCTTGAGGTACCATTTGATCCATGGCTGTTCCTACTGAACAGACCAGCACAGCAGCTTTCCAGAGAAGAAAATAAACTCATTTTGCATAAAGCAACAGTGGCGAGGTGTGAAATGGCGGCATTGTGGAAACAAAAAGACTTGTTTAAGTTCCAATAGAATACATATATTTGCAATAACTATATACAGCTAAGAACATCTCTTTGTCATTCAGTCCAGACTTTTGCATGTAAAATAGAGGCATTAACTTGTAAATTCCATGTAACCCTATTCGCTATCATAAAGGACTACTTACGGTCAGAATCTTTGCATCCACCACCCTTTGATCCAGGCATGATTGCTCTTCTAGTTATAATCTGCTGTAGGGATGGAGATCTAGGATGGTACAGGTCTACCAGCAATGCCTGATGGTGCTGCTTTTATACACAAAGTGAAGCCATTCAATTATTGACAAGTGCTTTCAGGAACCAATGGGATCCCTGTCCAAACATCTATAATTAAGTATTTAGGAAGCAATGCATTTTTGTTCAATTGTTTTCTTTAATCAAGGTAGGGTGTATCTTAATTTTGTATTTTTTCTTTTACTCCAATAAAATAATGGGATTGCTGGTGTGTTTCTTTGCTACTCACTGTTGTGAGTAATTTCCAGCATAATACGAGCATTATTAGCAGCTGGAATGCTTAGGAAATGTTCCCATACATGAGCTTGAAAGATAGCATAACTCCCTTCTTCAGGTCTGACCAATTGGAATTGCTTTGCAATGCATTGCTGGCAGCCAGTTGGTTAACTTGTTTTGTGGTACAAGGCACCTGGATTACTTGCACCTTCTTATTTACAAATCCACTTATAAAAAAAATGATATATATATATACAGCTGAACCCTGTTATAACACGGTGCTTGGGGGCCACAGAATGAGACCGCGTTATAACCGGGATCGCGATTTTAAAAATTAATGGCCGCCATGATCATGGATTCCACATCCGCCAGAGGGGGAGAGCTGGGATAACTCACCCAGCTCTCCCTGAGCCCGGACGTAGCAGCGGCAGTTCCCCACCCTCCCCTCCCCCCTCCGCGCAGCGCAGCCGGCAGGAACAATCTCCCTCCTCTCCTATCCCTCAGCGGAGGTACAGGGAGGGAGGGAGAGGTGTGTGTATATGTGTGTGTGTGGTGATGTGCAGGGGGATGTGATGGGCAGGGGGGGATTGGGTGTCCAGAGAGGGTGATGTGCAGGAAGGGGATGTGATGTGCAGGAAGGGGGAATGTGATGGGAAGGGGGGATGGGATGTGATGTGCAGGGGGGGTGATGTGTTGGCAGGGGATGTGATGTGGAGGAAGGGGGATGTGATGGGCAGGGGGGATGGGATGTGTAGGGGGAGTGATGTGCAGGCAGGGGATGTGATGTGCAGGAAGGGGGGATGTGATGGGCAGGGGGGATGGGATGTGATGTGCAAGGGGGGGTGATGTGCAGGCAGGGGATGTGATGTGCAGGAAGGGGGGATGTGATGGGCGAGTGAATATTTATTTTTTTCATCTCATATTTTCAACACATGTGCCTTATATTTCAGACACTCTTATAGTATTGATAAAAGGGCACACATACTTACATGAATTACAGAAAATGGAGTGGGGGGGAGGTGTAAGATGGACAATTAAAGGGAAAGATAATAACCACAAGTTTTTTTAAGATTATTGCAGCAGCTTCTGTTCTCCGCATTTTCTTGGTGGTCCATAAGCTTTACTATCTGTCCTCCTGGTTTTAACATTATCTTCCACCTTCCTTTCGTGGCTTTTTGTGTGAGCCCAGGTCAATGCTCTCCTGTCTCCCTTCTTCAAATGCAGTATGCACTTTTGCCTGTAATAAGGTTTAGATGATGATGAAATATTTCTCTATGTCTTTCTTTGTGGTGTTTTGTGGCTATACACCTCCCGATCTGACTAAGAGTTTGGCTGGCCAAATGTAGGGGATTCTCTCACGTGTGGAAATCACCAAATGGTTCAATGAACATTAGCTAATGCAAAACAAGCAAACACAGAAGCAAACGCAGAAGCAAATGCATAAGAATAATCTTTCAAAATGTTAATTGGCGGACACATAAATTAATCTAGTAAATTGTGTTGGTTTTCACGGATTTTGCCCTATTTTCCCTTACTTAAATAGCTCCCCTTGTGTCAGTTGAATATGGTATTACTGTAAAGAACCCTTTCCTTTTTTGCTGGTGAAATCTCCTTTCCTCCAACCTTATGGGATGGCCCCGAGTCCTTTGTACTGTTCGTGGAATGAATAGTTTTTTGAAAGCTCCTTGTACTGTCCCCGAATATATATTTTTATACCTAATTTCCTCAATTCTAAGATGCACTTTTTTTTCGATTTTCACATGTCTGAAATTGGGGTGTGTCTTAGAATTGATGTATTTAAAAAAGTATCTACAGTACTAACCCCCCCTTTTTACTTAACATGTTTCAGGAGACTCCCATGTCAGTGGAGGACGAAGTGTGCAATGCCGGCAGGAGAAGTCCCACGTCTGTAGATGGTTGAAGATGGACAGCAGGTGGGAGTGCGGTGTCGGCGGCAGGACAGGTACCAATCTGCAGGTGAATGAAGATAAGAAGACAGTGGGCGGGTGGTGGTGGAGGCGGCTAATAGATCATAATAGCAGGAGCAGAGCGGCATATGGGAACGGCTTGAGAGGTGCACACTGTAATACCGGAAGTTGACCTGTGTCTGACTTCCGGTTACATTGTGCACCTTCCAAACCGTTCCCCCTATGCCGCTCTGCTCCTTCTCAGCTCTCCTGCTATTATGATCTCCTGCCCCTGCACACCACCGCACACCCGCTGTCTTCTTATCTTCATTCACCTACAGGCTTTGGACCTGTCCTGCTGCCGCACACCTACCCGCTGTCCATCTTTAACCATCTGCAGATGTGGGAGCTCTCCTGCCGCCACCACCCGCTTCATCCTCCGCTGACATGGGACTGCTCCTGGAACATAGTAAGTGAAAAAGGAATTTTCCTCGATTGTAAGGGCCAAATCGATGGTGCGTCTTAAAATCGAAGGCGTCTTACAATCAAGGAAATACAGTAGTTATCATATCCCCTCTTACTGTAGATGCCTCTTTTATAATGTAAATCAATCTAATTCAGCTAGCCTCTCCTCATAAGTTAGATAGTCATCCCCTTTATTAATTTGGTGGCTCTTCTCTGCACTCTCTCTAGTTCCATAATATCTTTTCTTAGGATTGGTGCCCCAAACTGTACTCCATATTCAAGGTGTGGTCTTACTAAGGCATTGTAAAGGGGCATAATAATGTTTACTTCCCTTCTATCCATTGCCGTTTAATGCAAGATAAGATCTTGTTTGCCTTTGCAGGTTCTGCATGACTTTGGGCACTATTGCTAAGCCTGCTGTCTACAAGCACTCCTAAATCCTTCTCCATCAAGGATTCCCCCAAATTATCCCCATTTAATTTGTATGTCGCCTTTTTATTCTGGCATCCCAAATGCATAACCTTACATTTATCTGTATTAAACCTCATCTGCCATTTACCTGCCCACATCTCCAGTCTCTCCAAGTCCTTCTGAAGAGAAATTACATCCTGCTCTGATTCTACTGTACTACCTTACACAATTTAGTATCATCAGCAAAGATGCAGACTTTGCTCTCGAAGCCAACCTCAAGGTCATTAATAAACAAGTTAAAAAGCAGGGGTCCCAGTACCGATCCCTGAGGTACTCCACTCATGACTTTAGCCCAACCTGAAAAATTTCCATTTATGACAACCCTCTGTTGTCTGTCCTTTAACCAGTTTTCAATCAAGGTGCATATATTTTTACTGAGTCCAATATTCTTTATTTTATACATCAACCTCTTGTGTGAAACCGTATCAAAAGCCTTTGCAAAATCTAAGTAGACCACATCAACTGCATTACCCTGGTCTAAATTCCTAGTTACCTCTTCAAAGAAACAAATAAGGTTAGTTTGGCATGATCTATCCCTCATAAATCCATGCTGACTATTACTAATAATTTTGTTTTCCATTATTTATTCCTGAATATTATCCCGTATTAAACCTTAAGTAGTTTCCCCACTTTTGAAGTCAGGCTTACAGGTCTGTAATTCCCCGGTTGTGATCTAGGTCCCTTTTTAAATATAGGCACCACATCTGCTTTACGCCAATCTTGTGGTATTGAGCCTGTGGAAATGGAGTCCTTGAATATTAAATATAATGGTTTGGCTATTACTGAGCTTAACTTCTTGAGAACACTTGGATGTATGCCTTCGGGGCCAGGTGCCTTATTTACTTAAATTTTTTCAAGCCGCTTATGAACTTCTTCCTCAGTTAACCAATTGTTCATTAATATGGAGGTTGTGGCTTCCTCCTGCGGCACTACTATTGAACTTGATTCCTCCCTTGTAAACACAGAGGCAAAGAATTTGTTTAATACCTCTGCTTTTTTTTGTTTCCTATAATCTGCCTACCCATCTCACACTGAAAGGGTCCTATATTTTCTTTTCTCATTTTTTTGTTATAAAGGTACTTAACGAACTTTTTAGGGTTGACCTTACTTTCTATTGCAATCCTTTTTTCATTATCCATTTTTGCTAATTTGATTGCCCTTTTGCAATTTTTGTTACATTCCTTATAATTCTGATATTATGTCTCTGTCCCTTCTGACTTAAAGAATATAAACACCTTCCTCTTCTTGTCCATTTCCTCCCCTACCTGTTTATTTAGCCACATAGGTTTTGACTTATTTCTTTTATACTTATTACCCTAGGGTATTCACTGATCAGTGTGCTTTTCTAACAATCTTTTAAAGACTGCCCATTTATCTTCTACATTTTTCCTTGCAAAAACATCTTCCCAGTGTATTACTTGTAGATTAGACCCAAGTTTATAAAAAATTGCCTTTCTAAAGTTTAAGGTCTTTGTTGAACCCAAGTAATCTGTTTTTTGGTAATTTATTTCAAATGAGACCATGATATGATCACTGTTACACAAATGTTCCAGGACTTGAATATTTGTTATAAATTCTTCATTGTTTGATATTACCAAATACAGTACAGTTCCTCTCCTGGTTGGTTCCTCAATAATTTGGGTCATATAATTGTCTTTAAGCACCCCAAAAACCTGTTTTCTTTTGTTGTAATGCTAATTTCATTTCCCCAGTCTATGTCTGGATAATTAAAATCCCCCATTATGCAAACATGACCCAGTTTTGATGCCTTCTCCAATTGCTAAAGTATTTTAGCTTCCTCAATCTCACAGATATTTGGTGGTCTATAGCATATCCCTACAATTTTTTGTTATATATATACTTTTACCTCCACTGATAATTTTTATCCACAAGGTCTCTACATTTTCATAATTCCCTTCATAAATATCTTCCCTTATAATAGGTTTTAGATCCGGTTTAACATATAAACATAAACATACTCCACCTCCCCTTCGTCTGCACCACTAGACGAATCAAGGGCCTGCTCAGTGAGCTCTAAACCCCCTTCAAGATTGCCAGTTGTCTCTTCTGATCAGCAATCTCTGACTCTAAAGAGACCACCCGCTCACACTTCCCACAGCGGTATGCTCCTTAGAACAGCTGCTCCAAGTGCACATACATGTGGCAAGATGTGCATTGAGTAGCATTTTCAATCCTGCTCATTCTAGCAACTATGAAGTTTATAAGTAGCAACAATAAACTGTACTTCAATATACTATACCTTGTTTACCCTCTTCATTGTTCAAACTGCTTCTGTTTCTAACTGAACATTTTAAACAACCAGCACTTCAAATCAACCACACAGATCAGTATACGCAATCTCCTATACTTATAAATATACTTTTATTTTAATTTGTTATTGTGTATACCTCTACTTTATTTAAAACAATAAACATAGGAATGATACTGTACCAGCTGAATTGTTCTATGGGAAATCCTGTTCTTCATCAGCGTCATTGAGACCACTGATGATAAACATGAAAGACACTGAAGCAAAGACAAAAGATGGCCAAAGGCTCCTGTAGAATAAAACCCTTAAATATAAATTCAGATAAAAACAAATGATTGGATTTTTTTTTAAATATTTGATCAGTTCTGCTTTCAGGCCCATGTTTGTACAATTAAATGCTACTCTCTGTGTTATGTTTTAGCTATTGACCTCACATTTATTCCTGATTGGCCATTACCTTTAGGATTGTTGGTTTTTGCACACGTAGTAACGTAGCATTCTCTGCAGTGCTACTGGCTCTACTGTACCTTTCCTTTAAATCAGTGGAAATATGTATTTGAAAAAATGTACAGCACAAATCCGACAGTAAATTGTTTAATAAGTTTATTTTAATGTGTGTAATCAGACATTTTAAAAGAGTTTGTAATTGCTGATCTCTTAAGAAGTAATGTAAAGAGAGTTAACAGAATGTTTAATCCTTTCAGTCAACAAACTTGAGATGCATTCAGAGGGATTACTTCTTGCCTCCTCCTCCACCTCCACCTCCACCTCCATGACCTCCACTGCTTTGACAGCCGTGACCTCCACTGCTTTGACCTCCACCTCCGTGACCTCCACCTCCGCCTCCGCCTCCGTGACCTCCACTGCTCTGACCTCCACCTCCACCTCCGTGACCTCCACCTCCGTGACCTCCACTGCTTTGACCTCCACCTCCGTGACCTCCGCCTCCATGACCTCCACTGCTTTGACAACCGTGACCTCCACTGCTTTGACCTCCACCTCCACCTCCGTGACCTCCACTGCTTTGACCTCCACCTCCACCTCCGTGACCTCCACCTCCGTGACCTCCACTGCTTTGACCTCCACCTCCGTGACCTCCACCGCTGCTACCCCCATGACCTTGATGGCAAGGTTCTGATGAGAGATAGAAGTATAATTTGAAGGAAGGGCTGAGATACATAGATTACTTCTAAATGATGGAAATGTCAGTAAAAAAAATCAGATCATACAAAGACAGCTTATTTAAAACAGAAATCCCCCACATTGAGGGACTTATTAATTTTACAGTAAAAGGAGGGACACAGAAGCGGACAGAAATTATTCAATTCCGATGTACTTGAATTTTGAACAGAACACAAAATAAGCAGGAAAGTGCTTAAAAGCACAACAAAAAATGAAAATATGCTGAAATAAGTATACAATTATACAAAATGATTACGAAACTATAACAATTTAACTGAAACACGTCATTTAAAAATGGCAAGAAACACCCTCAGTTTTCTACTCCACTGGTAACCCACAGTAGAGATGGTTCTTGGTCTGGTGGTCTGGGTTTGGTTCTAAATCATTTTTAGGTCTAGGTTTGAAAATCTGAAGGGATTTGGTTTTAGTTTTGTATTTTGTTTTGGAATGTAAAATTCTGGTACTTTCTGATTTCACACACCTAGTTTTGTCCATCTCTACTCAATACTGGATTGGTTAAAAAAGTATTTTTCTCACAATATTACAATATATTTTCCATGTATCTCCATCTAAACAGTATGATAATAATCTAGGCCAATCTATCTACAGATCTCACTCTCATTTCACACACCCAGTTTTGCCCATCTCTTTCTAACAAAAACATGAAAAAGTTTTAGAACAAAAATCAAAACACCAGTGAGGGTGCCCACCCTTATTGTATATAAGTTATTGTGCAATCTATTGCTATTGCTGTCATTTATTTTTTTAAAGACCCATTTTGGAAAAAGGCAAAACCCTCTCATACAATTACAGACAAGGAGAAGGCAGTGATATGTAGGAGATTGCTGGTGCAAAAGAGCTGGGTTTTCCTTAATCAACTTTATCTATAACAAGCATCATCATGGTCTCTACAGTCATTCTTTCCTATCCATTTATGCTCCAGGTTTAAATGACTGTTTTCCCCCTATAGTAATAAGTGTATTGATGCATTGTTTTATACTTTATTGGGAGTACTGTAAAGAGAAACACAAACAGTGTGACTGTACATATTGCTGCACAATGAATCACAGGCCCTCCCGTAAACAACAGGATTAAGATCTGATTGACCATGCAGATTTTCTTACCTGGGCATTTTGGGGCAGGGCATGCGTCCTTGCATGATTTAGCTGGTGCACATGCTGAAATGAGAGAGAATGAATATCACTGAGACAGATATGTGCAAATCCTGTATGGTTTTTATGGACCTCGTAAATACAACTTATATGTGTGATAGCTAATGGCCAATCATACAAAAGCATTGAAACCCTACAGTAGATGAATAGGGTTCAACAAGTGTATTTCTGCCATTAGGTTAACAATAGAAAAGATCATGCATTCATGTATCAGGGTGAGTGCATATCAGTGAGGGAGTTGAAGAGAGTAAAAGAAGAAGCTACTTTTCACAATTCAGTGTTTTTCCCCCTCATGTTTTTCCCTTTTCCTTACTTCCAAACACCCTGCAGTTCCGAATTGTATTAAAATGTCACTATTTTTAATTTTTTCATGTTTCATTCATGTGATGCAAGCAAAAGAAAATCTTTTTCTTTCTTTCACCAAGACACATATAGTTCTATACATTAACCTTTTGTTCTCTTTAAATAACTGTTTTTAATGTATTCACAATAATCTTTTAGACTAAAATATATTCTCGGTCTTCAGTCCTTAATAACCAAATTTATCTGGAGTTTCAAAAAATCAAGAGTCAAAAGAAATATATTACATAGACCGACATCGGCGGGGGGCTTAGCAGTACCTTGCTTGTTGTCATACTATAAAGCGGCTAATTAAGTCGGTTATCTCAATGGCACACGGACCCCGATCGGAAGCGGTGGGTGGAATTGGAAAGGGAGGTGTGTTCTCCAGTCGAATTATACAATCTGATTTGGACCCAAAAATCTATTCTTAAATCCTTCAAGGGGCCGCGCTCCTCAATGTCCAACTCATTGGAAGTATGGGAAGCTACTAAATTAAGGTGTGGGCTAACCTCTAGGAGTATGCTGATGATCCCATTGTTTGATAACACAGACTTTGCTCCAGGACTGAACATTAGAGATTTTGCAATTTGGAAACAAAAGGGAATTCTTTGATTTAATGATTTGGAGGCACGGAAAAATATTAAATCATTTGATCAAATTAAGGCAGAAAAAGAAATTCCCCAATCTGAATTCTTTAGGTACCTCCAAATAATTGCATTTTATACAAAAGCAGCACCCTTTTCCCCATTAACAAATTTTGAACAACTCTGTTTGTTGGAAACAGACACTAGTGGACTTACTTCTCAAAGGTACAAAGAGAGAGTCTGTTCGGGACGGGAGTACTCTCGACCTCCACATTACACTGCTCAATGGGAGGAAGATCTAGGGGAAACGCGACAATTTGCAGACTGGGAGGAGATATATTTGGCTGCAGCGAAAAGCTCGATCTGCACGTCACTGAAGTAGAACGCATATAAAGTAATGATGAGGTGGAACCTCACCCCACTAACATTATCCAAATTCATTGACGGGTACTCCCCATTGTGTCCTAAACAATGTGGAGAGCAAGCAGACTTGCTGCACATGCTGTGGTCTTGCCCTCAGATTCAGCCCCTCTGGAAGGAAATTCATATTTGGCTACAGAGGATTTTGGACCTTGAGGTACCATTTGATCCATGGCTGTTCCTACTGAACAGACCAGCACAGCAGCTTTCCAGAGAAGAAAATAAACTCATTTTGCATAAAGCAACAGTGGCGAGGTGTGAAATGGCGGCATTGTGGAAACAAAAAGACTTGTTTAAGTTCCAATAGAATACATATATTTGCAATAACTATATACAGCTAAGAACATCTCTTTGTCATTCAGTCCAGACTTTTGCATGTAAAATAGAGGCATTAACTAGTAAATTCCATGTAACCCTATTCGCTATCATAAAGGACTACTTACGGTCAGAATCTTTGCATCCACCACCCTTTGATCCAGGCATGATTGCTCTTCTAGTTATAATCTGCTGTAGGGATGGAGATCTAGGATGGTACAGGTCTACCAGCAATGCCTGATGGTGCTGCTTTTATACACAAAGTGAAGCCATTCAATTATTGACAAGTGCTTTCAGGAACCAATGGGATCCCTGTCCAAACATCTATAATTAAGTATTTAGGAAGCAATGCATTTTTGTTCAATTGTTTTCTTTAATCAAGGTAGGGTGTATCTTAATTTTGTATTTTTTCTTTTACTCCAATAAAATAATGGGATTGCTGGTGTGTTTCTTTGCTACTCACTGTTGTGAGTAATTTCCAGCATAATACGAGCATTATTAGCAGCTGGAATGCTTAGGAAATGTTCCCATACATGAGCTTGAAAGATAGCATAACTCCCTTCTTCAGGTCTGACCAATTGGAATTGCTTTGCAATGCATTGCTGGCAGCCAGTTGGTTAACTTGTTTTGTGGTACAAGGCACCTGGATTACTTGCACCTTCTTATTTACAAATCCACTTATAAAAAAAATGATATATATATATACAGCTGAACCCTGTTATAACACGGTGCTTGGGGGCCACAGAATGAGACCGCGTTATAACCGGGATCGCGATTTTAAAAATTAATGGCCGCCATGATCATGGATTCCACATCCGCCAGAGGGGGAGAGCTGGGATAACTCACCCAGCTCTCCCTGAGCCTGGACGTAGCAGCGGCAGTTCCCCACCCTCCCCTCCCCCCTCCGCGCAGCGCAGCCGGCAGGAACAATCTCCCTCCTCTCCTATCCCTCAGCGGAGGTACAGGGAGGGAGGGAGAGGTGTGTGTATATGTGTGTGTGTGGTGATGTGCAGGGGGATGTGATGGGCAGGGGGGGATTGGGTGTCCAGAGAGGGTGATGTGCAGGAAGGGGATGTGATGTGCAGGAAGGGGGAATGTGATGGGAAGGGGGGATGGGATGTGATGTGCAGGGGGGGTGATGTGTTGGCAGGGGATGTGATGTGGAGGAAGGGGGATGTGATGGGCAGGGGGGATGGGATGTGTAGGGGGAGTGATGTGCAGGCAGGGGATGTGATGTGCAGGAAGGGGGGATGTGATGGGCAGGGGGGATGGGATGTGATGTGCAAGGGGGGTGATGTGCAGGCAGGGGATGTGATGTGCAGGAAGGGGGGATGTGATGGGCGAGTGAATATTTATTTTTTTCATCTCATATTTTCAACACATGTGCCTTATATTTCAGACACTCTTATAGTATTGATAAAAGGGCACACATACTTACATGAATTACAGAAAATGGAGTGGGGGGGAGGTGTAAGATGGACAATTAAAGGGAAAGATAATAACCACAAGTTTTTTTAAGATTATTGCAGCAGCTTCTGTTCTCCGCATTTTCTTGGTGGTCCATAAGCTTTACTACCTGTTCTCCTGGTTTTAACATTATCTTCCACCTTCCTTTCGTGGCTTTTTGTGTGAGCCCAGGTCAATGCTCTCCTGTCTCCCTTCTTCAAATGCAGTATGCACTTTTGCCTGTAATAAGGTTTAGATGATGATGAAATATTTCTCTATGTCTTTCTTTGTGGTGTTTTGTGGCTATACACCTCCCGATCTGACTAAGAGTTTGGTTGGCAAAATGTAGGGGATTCTCTCACGTGTGGAAATCACCAAATGGTTCAATGAACATTAGCTAATGCAAAACAAGCAAACACAGAAGCAAATGCAGAAGCAAATGCATAAGAATAATCTTTCAAAATGTTAATCGGCGGACACATAAATTAATCTAGTAAATTGTGTTGGTTTTCACGGATTTTGCCCTATTTTCCCTTTATTAAATAGCTCCCCTTGTGTCAGTTGAATATGGTATTACTGTAAAGAACCCTTTCCTTTTTTGCTGGTGAAATCTCCTTTCCTCCAACCTTATGGGATGGCCCTGAGTCCTTTGTACTGCTCGTGGAATGAATAGTTTTTTGAAAGCTCCTTGTACTGTCCCCGAATATATATTTTTATACCTAATTTCCTCAATTCTAAGACGCACTTTTTTTTTCGATTTTCACATGTCTGAAATTGGGGTGTGTCTTAGAATTGATGTATTTAAAAAAGTTTTTACAGTACTAACCCCCCCTTTTTACTTAACATGTTTCAGGAGACTCCCATGTCAGTGGAGGACGAAGTGTGCAATGCCGGCAGGAGAAGTCCCACGTCTGTAGATGGTTGAAGATGGACAGCAGGTGGGAGTGCGGTGTCGGCGGCAGGACAGGTACCAATCTGCAGGTGAATGAAGATAAGAAGACAGTGGGCGGGCGGTGGTGGAGGCGGCTAATAGATCATAATAGCAGGAGCAGAGCGGCATATGGGAACGGCTTGAGAGGTGCACACTGTAATACCGGAAGTTGACCTGTGTCTGACTTCCGGTTACATTGTGCACCTTCCAAACCATTCCCCCTATGCCGCTCTGCTCCTTCTCAGCTCTCCTGCTATTATGATCTCCTGCCCCTGCACACCACCGCACACCCGCTGTCTTCTTATCTTCATTCATCTACAGGCTTTGGACCTGTCCTGCTGCCGCACACCTACCCGCTGTCCATCTTTAACCATCTGCAGATGTGGGAGCTCTCCTGCCGGCACCGCTAGCTTCATCCTCCGCTGACATGGGACTGCTCCTGGAACATAGTAAGTGAAAAAGGAATTTTCCTCGATTGTAAGGGCCAAATCGATGGTGCGTCTTACAATCGAAGGCGTCTTACAATCAAGGAAATACAGTAGTTATCATATCCCCTCTTACTGTAGATGCCTCTTTTATAATGTAAATCAATCTAATTCAGCTAGCCTCTCCTCATAAGTTAGATAGTCATCCCCTTTATTAATTTGGTGGCTCTTCTCTGCACTCTCTCTAGTTCCATAATATCTTTTCTTAGGATTGGTGCCCCAAACTGTACTCCATATTCAAGGTGTGGTCTTACTAAGGCATTGTAAAGGGGCATAATAATGTTTACTTCCCTTCTATCCATTGCCGTTTAATGCAAGATAAGATCTTGTTTGCCTTTGCAGGTTCTGCATGACTTTGGGCACTATTGCTAAGCCTGCTGTCTACAAGCACTCCTAAATCCTTCTCCATCAAGGATTCCCCCAATTTATCCCCATTTAATTTGTACTGCTGCGGCCAAGTTTATTCGAGCATTTGCCCGTTCTTGGCCGCAGCAGTAGCCTGGCGCGCGCCCGAGTGTGACGGGCGCGCGCCGAAGCAGCGGAAGAGCGCCCTCCGATCGGGGCGCTCTCCCTACCACTACCGGGTCCGCCGGGTCCCCCGGAACCCCCTGCCGCCGTCCCGCAGATCGCGGGACACCAAGGCTCCCTCGGGGAGCCCTGGACGCGCGTGCAGGGGGCGCAGGCTCCCGAAGACGCGTGACCGCGCGTCTATGACGCGCGGCACGCCGAGGGGCAGCCACAAGCAAGCCGGGAAATATCCCGGCTTGCGGTACCGGCCACACTTTAATAAAGTGTGTCGGTAGTGTATGTCGCCTTTTTATTCTTGCATCCCAAATGCATAACCTTACATTTATCTGTATTAAACCTCACCTGCCATTTACCTGCCCACATCTCCAGTCTCTCAAAGTCCTTCTGAAGAGAAATTACATCCTGCTCTGATTCTACTGTACTACCTTACACAATTTAGTATCATCAGCAAAGATGCAGACTTTACTCTCGATGCCAACCTCAAGGTCATTAATAAACAAGTTAAAAATCAGGGGTCCCAGTACCGATCCCTGAGGTACTCCACTCATGACTTTAGCCCAACCTGAAAAATTTCCATTTATGACAACCCTCTGTTGTCTGTCCTTTAACCAGTTTTCAATCCAGGTGCATAAATTTTTACTGAGTCCAATATTCTTTATTTTATACATCAACCTCTTGTGTGAAACCGTATCAAAAGCCTTTGCAAAATCTAAGTAGACCACATCAACTGCATTACCCTGGTCTAAATTCCTACTTACCTCTTCAAAGAAACAAATAAGGTTAGTTTGGTATGATCTATCGCTCATAAATCCATGCTGACTATTACAAATAATTTTGTTTTCCATTATTTATTCCTGAATATTATCCCGTATTAAACCTTAAGTAGTTTCCCCACTATTGAAGTCAGGCTTACAGGTCTGTAATTCCCCGGTTGTGATCTAGCTCCCTTTTTAAATATAGGCACCACATCTGCTTTACGCCAATCTTGTGGTATTGAGCCTGTGGAAATTGAGTCCTTGAATATTAAATATAATGGTTTGGCTATTACTGAGCTTAACTTCTTGAGAACACTTGGATGTATGCCTTCGGGGCCAGGTGCCTTATTTACTTAAATTTTTTCAAGCCGCTTATGAATTCTTCCTCAGTTAACCAATTGTTCATTAATATGGAGGTTGTGGCTTCCTCCTGCGGCACTACTATTGAACTTGATTCCTCCCTTGTAAACACAGAGGCAAAGAATTTGTTTAATACCTCTGCTTTTTTTTGTCTCCTATAATCTGCCTACCCATCTCACACTGAAAGGGTCCTATATTTTCTTTTCTCATTTTTTTGTTATAAAGGTACTTAACGAACTTTTTAGGGTTGACCTTACTTTCTATTGCAATCCTTTTTTCATTATCCATTTTTGCTAATTTGATTGCCCTTTTGCAATTTTTGTTACATTCCTTATAATTCTGATATTATGTCTCTGTCCCTTCTGACTTAAAGAATATAAACACCTTCCTCTTCTTGTCCATTTCCTCCCCTACCTGTTTATTTAGCCACATAGGTTTTGACTTATTTCTTTTATACTTATTACCCTAGGGTATTCACTGATCAGTGTGCTTTTCTAACAATCTTTTAAAGACTGCCCATTTATCTTCTACATTTTTCCTTGCAAAAACATCTTCCCAGTGTATTACTTGTAGATTAGACCCCAGTTTATAAAAAATTGCCTTTCTAAAGTTTAAGGTCTTTGTTGAACCCAAGTAATCTGTTTTTTTGGTAATTTATTTCAAATGAGACCATGATATGATCACTGTTACACAAATGTTCCAGGACTTGAATATTTGTTATAAATTCTTCATTGTTTGATATTACCAAATCCAGTACAGTCCCTCTCCTGGTTGGTTCCTCAATAATTTGGGTCATATAATTGTCTTTAAGCACCCCCAAAAACCTGTTTTCTTTTGTTGTAATGCTAATTTCATTTCCCCAGTCTATGTCTGGATAATTAAAATCCCCCATTATGCAAACATGACCCAGTTTTGATGCCTTCTCCAATTGCTAAAGTATTTTAGCTTCCTCAATCTCACAGATATTTGGTGGTCTATAGCATATCCCTACAATTTTTTGTTATATATATACTTTTACCTCCACTGATAATTTTTATCCACAAGGTCTCTACATTTTCATAATTCCCTTCATAAATATCTTCCCTTATAATAGGTTTTAGATCCGGTTTTACATACACTGGCGACACACTTTATTCGAGCTCGGCTAGTCCCACGAATTCGGGTATACCCAGGTGTATTGAGGTTTGTGACTGTTTTCTGCCCGAGTATATTGGGTTATTTTCCAGACAGGGATTGAAGCATTTTATTCCCGCTGGCTGAAATACTGCACAGTATATATATATATACTGCATTACAATTCATGAATTTATGCCATCTGGTAGACACGCGAAGCATTGCAGCCTATTAAATCCTAATCATTATCATTTAACAGATCAGCCGCCCGTCAGCCAGGCATGAACCCAGGCTGGGAAGGCAAACGCAACGGGGCTTGTCAGAGGTGAGGAGCGGCGCATTCCAGGTATCTGCCAGGTACATACTGGGTATTTGCTCGAATAAAGTGTGTCGGTGCAGTATAAACATAAACATACTCCACCTCCCCTTCGTCTGCACCACTAGACGAATCAAGGGCCTGCTCAGTGAGCTCTAAACCCCCTTCAAGATTGCCAGTTGTCTCTTCTGATCAGCAATCTCTGACTCTAAAGAGACCACCCGCTCACACTTCCCACAGCGGTATGCTCCTTAGAACAGCTGCTCCAAGTGCACATACATGTGGCAAGATGTGCATTGAGTAGCATTTTCAATCCTGCTCATTCTAGCAACTATGAAGTTTATAAGTAGCAACAATAAACTGTACTTCAATATACTATACCTTGTTTACCCTCTTCATTGTTCAAACTGCTTCTGTTTCTAACTGAACATTTTAAACAACCAGCACTTCAAATCAACCACACAGATCAGTATACGCAATCTCCTATACTTATAAATATACTTTTATTTTAATTTGTTATTGTGTATACCTCTACTTTATTTAAAACAATAAACATAGGAATGATACTGTACCAGCTGAATTGTTCTATGGGAAATCCTGTTCTTCATCAGCGTCATTGAGACCACTGATGATAAACATGAAAGACACTGAAGCAAAGACAAAAGATGGCCAAAGGCTCCTGTAGAATAAAACCCTTAAATATAAATTCAGATAAAAACAAATGATTGGATTTTTTTTTAAATATTTGATCAGTTCTGCTTTCAGGCCCATGTTTGTACAATTAAATGCTACTCTCTGTGTTATGTTTTAGCTATTGACCTCACATTTATTCCTGATTGGCCATTACCTTTAGGATTGTTGGTTTTTGCACACGTAGTAACGTAGCATTCTCTGCAGTGCTACTGGCTCTACTGTACCTTTCCTTTAAATCAGTGGAAATATGTATTTGAAAAAATGTACAGCACAAATCCGACAGTAAATTGTTTAATAAGTTTATTTTAATGTGTGTAATCAGACATTTTAAAAGAGTTTGTAATTGCTGATCTCTTAAGAAGTAATGTAAAGAGAGTTAACAGAATGTTTAATCCTTTCAGTCAACAAACTTGAGATGCATTCAGAGGGATTACTTCTTGCCTCCTCCTCCACCTCCACCTCCACCTCCATGACCTCCACTGCTTTGACAGCCGTGACCTCCACTGCTTTGACCTCCACCTCCGTGACCTCCACCTCCGCCTCCGCCTCCGTGACCTCCACTGCTCTGACCTCCACCTCCACCTCCACCTCCATGACCTCCACTGCTTTGACCTCCACCTCCGTGACCTCCACCTCCGCCTCCGTGACCTCCACTGCTTTGACCTCCACCTCCACCTCCGTGACCTCCACCTCCATGACTTCCACTGCTTTGACCTCCACCTCCACCTCCGTGACCTCCGCCTCCATGACCTCCACTGCTTTGACAACCGTGACCTCCACTGCTTTGACCTCCACCTCCACCTCCGTGACCTCCACTGCTTTGACCTCCACCTCCACCTCCGTGACCTCCACCTCCGTGACCTCCACTGCTTTGACCTCCACCTCCGTGACCTCCACCGCTGCTACCCCCATGACCTTGATGGCAAGGTTCTGATGAGAGATAGAAGTATAATTTGAAGGAAGGGCTGAGATACATAGATTACTTCTAAATGATGGAAATGTCAGTAAAAAAAATCAGATCATACAAAGACAGCTTATTTAAAACAGAAATCCCCCACATTGAGGGACTTATTAATTTTACAGTAAAAGGAGGGACACAGAAGCGGACAGAAATTATTCAATTCCGATGTACTTGAATTTTGAACAGAACACAAAATAAGCAGGAAAGTGCTTAAAAGCACAACAAAAAATGAAAATATGCTGAAATAAGTATACAATTATACAAAATGATTACGAAACTATAACAATTTAACTGAAACACGTCATTTAAAAATGGCAAGAAACACCCTCAGTTTTCTACTCCACTGGTAACCCACAGTAGAGATGGTTCTTGGTCTGGTGGTCTGGGTTTGGTTCTAAATCATTTTTAGGTCTAGGTTTGAAAATCTGAAGGGATTTGGTTTTAGTTTTGTATTTTGTTTTGGAATGTAAAATTCTGGTACTTTCTGATTTCACACACCTAGTTTTGTCCATCTCTACTCAATACTGGATTGGTTAAAAAAGTATTTTTCTCACAATATTACAATATATTTTCCATGTATCTCCATCTAAACAGTATGATAATAATCTAGGCCAATCTATCTACAGATCTCACTCTCATTTCACACACCCAGTTTTGCCCATCTCTTTCTAACAAAAACATGAAAAAGTTTTAGAACAAAAATCAAAACACCAGTGAGGGTGCCCACCCTTATTGTATATAAGTTATTGTGAAATCTATTGCTATTGCTATTGCTGTCATTTATTTTTTTAAAGACCCATTTTGGAAAAAGGCAAAACCCTCTCATACAATTACAGACAAGGAGAATGCAGTGATATGTAGGAGATTGCTGGTGCAAAAGAGCTGTGTTTTCCTTAATCAACTTTATCTATAACAAGCATCATCATGGTCTCTACAGTCATTCTTTCCTATCCATTTATGCTCCAGTTTTAAATGACTGTTTTCCCCCTATAGTAATAAGTGTATTGATGCATTGTTTTATACTTTATTGGGAGTACTGTAAAGAGAAACACAAACAGTGTGACTGTACATATTGCTGCACAATGAATCACAGGCCCTCCCGTAAACAACAGGATTAAGATCTGATTGACCATGCAGATTTTCTTACCTGGGCATTTTGGGGCAGGGCATGCGTCCTTGCATGATTTAGCTGGTGCACATGCAGAAATGAGAGAGAATAAATATCACTGAGACAGATATGTGCAAATCCTGTATGGTTTTTATGGACCTCGTAAATACAACTTATATGTGTGATAGCTAATGGCCAATCATACAAAAGCATTGAAACCCTACAGTAGATGAATAGGGTTCAAAAAGTGTATTTCTGCCATTAGGTTAACAATAGAAAAGATCATGCATTCATGTATCAGGGTGAGTGCATATCAGTGAGGGAGTTGAAGAGAGTAAAAGAAGAAGCTACTTTTCACAATTCAGTGTTTTTCCCCCTCATGTTTTTCCCTTTTCCTTACTTCCAAACACCCTGCAGTTCCGAATTGTATTAAAATGTCACTATTTTTAATTTTTTCATGTTTCATTCATGTGATGCAAGCAAAAGAAAATCTTTATTTTTCTTTCACCAAGACACATATAGTTCTATACATTAACCTTTTGTTCTCTTTAAATAACTGTTTTTAATGTATTCACAATAATCTTTTAGACTAAAATATATTCTCGGTCTTCAGTCCTTAATAACCAAATTTATCTGGAGTTTCAAAAAATCAAGAGTCAAAAGAAATATATTACATAGACCGACATCGGCGGGGGGCTTAGCAGTACCTTGCTTGTTGTCATACTATAAAGCGGCTAATTAAGTCGGTTATCTCAATGGCACACGGACCCCGATCGGAAGCGGTGGGTGGAATTGGAAAGGGAGGTGTGTTCTCCAGTCGAATTATACAATCTGATTTGGACCCAAAAATCTATTCTTAAATCCTTCAAGGGGCCACGCTCCTCAATGTCCAACTCATTGGAAGTATGGGAAGCTACTAAATTAAGGTGTGGGCTAACCTCTAGGAGTATGCTGATGATCCCATTGTTTGATAACACAGACTTTGCTCCAGGACTGAACATTAGAGATTTTGCAATTTGGAAACAAAAGGGAATTCTTTGATTTAATGATTTGGAGGCACGGAAAAATATTAAATCATTTGATCAAATTAAGGCAGAAAAAGAAATTCCCCAATCTGAATTCTTTAGGTACCTCCAAATAATTGCATTTTATACAAAAGCAGCACCCTTTTCCCCATTAACAAATTTTGAACAACTCTGTTTGTTGGAAACAGACACTAGTGGACTTACTTCTCAAAGGTACAAAGAGAGAGTCTGTTCGGGACGGGAGTACTCTCGACCTCCACATTACACTGCTCAATGGGAGGAAGATCTAGGGGAAACGCGACAATTTGCAGACTGGGAGGAGATATATTTGGCTGCAGCGAAAAGCTCGATCTGCACGTCACTGAAGTAGAACGCATATAAAGTAATGATGAGGTGGAACCTCACCCCACTAACATTATCCAAATTCATTGACGGGTACTCCCCATTGTGTCCTAAACAATGTGGAGAGCAAGCAGACTTGCTGCACATGCTGTGGTCTTGCCCTCAGATTCAGCCCCTCTGGAAGGAAATTCATATTTGGCTACAGAGGATTTTGGACCTTGAGGTACCATTTGATCCATGGCTGTTCCTACTGAACAGACCAGCACAGCAGCTTTCCAGAGAAGAAAATAAACTCATTTTGCATAAAGCAACAGTGGCGAGGTGTGAAATGGCGGCATTGTGGAAACAAAAATACTTGTTTAAGTTCCAATAGAATACATATATTTGCAATAACTATATACGGCTAAGAACATCTCTTTGTCATTCAGTCCAGACTTTTGCATGTAAAATAGAGGCATTAACTAGTAAATTCCATGTAACCCTATTCGCTATCATAAAGGACTACTTACGGTCAGAATCTTTGCATCCACCACCCTTTGATCCAGGCATGATTGCTCTTCTAGTTATAATCTGCTGTAGGGATGGAGATCTAGGATGGTACAGGTCTACCAGCAATGCCTGATGGTGCTGCTTTTATACACAAAGTGAAGCCATTCAATTATTGACAAGTGCTTTCAGGAACCAATGGGATCCCTGTCCAAACATCTATAATTAAGTATTTAGGAAGCAATGCATTTTTGTTCAATTGTTTTCTTTAATCAAGGTAGGGTGTATCTCAATTTTGTATTTTTTCTTTTACTCCAATAAAATAATGGGATTGCTGGTGTGTTTCTTTGCTACTCACTGTTGTGAGTAATTTCCAGCATAATACGAGCATTATTAGCAGCTGGAATGCTTAGGAAATGTTCCCATACATGAGCTTGAAAGATAGCATAACTCCCTTCTTCAGGTCTGACCAATTGGAATTGCTTTGCAATGCATTGCTGGCAGCCAGTTGGTTAACTTGTTTTGTGGTACAAGGCACCTGGATTACTTGCACCTTCTTATTTACAAATCCACTTATAAAAAAAATAATATATATATTGTGACAAACAGCTTACTCCGGGGCTCCGCCGCTTGTCCGGGACGGTTAGAACACGGTCTTTTAGGGTAGGTTAAAATGAGGAGGCGTCACGTACTGTTCCTTTAAACAGGCTGGGCCTGGTTTATTCAGTCCCAGGCACTGAGACTGCCACAGTGCATACAACAAAACACATCAAAACAAAAGCTGCTCACCTGAGCGATAACTTAACTTAGATTTCCCTAACTCAGGGTGGAAGTGGCTTTTCCACTTTCCAACAACAAAACAAGGTACTTTTGCAGACTTAGCCAAATGAACAGAACGATTGAACCTGTGTGGGGAAGAGGCTTCTCCCCACTGTGTTCAGCAGCCTTCCAGGCTCTGGAGAAGAGACAAGAGCAACCAGTAAATCAGTCTTACATACCTGATTTCTAATTAGCATGACAGGTGACAGAAATCAGGCAGCCAGACAAACTCTGGTCTGGATCTCTCATCCCTCAGTTCCAGCGCTTGCCAAACTGTGGGATGGAGTGCATGTATTATAAGGCTGCACTCCCAGGCCAGACAGGATAGAAACTGTTCAGTATCCTGGGAGCCCTATATATGGAATTTATTACCATCCCCTGGTTTCTGTCACATATCCTCCCCCCCAGCTCAGACCCCGAGGGATGAGCGACCATGGATATTAGGGAGTGCATCCTTGACAACCCGTCAGCATTGCCATGTTTGTGCCCTGACCTGTGTTCCGCAGAAAATTTAAAGGGTTGTAGGCTTAGGAACCACCTGGTCACTCTAGCATTCTTCTCCCTGTTTTGACACATCCAGGTAAGGGGTGAATGATCTGTGACCAACCGGAATTTTCTCCCCAACAGGTAGTATTTGAGCGTCTCTACAGCCCACTTTATTGCGAGACACTCTTTCTCTACTATGGAGTAATTCTTCTCCTGGGGATTTAGTTTCCTACTTAAATAAAGGATGGGGTGTTCCTCACCTTGAGACTCCTGGGAGAGTACCGCCCCCAGCCCTACCTCAGATGCGTCGGTTTGGACTACGAACTCTTTGGAGAAGTCAGGTGTAACCAACACTGGTTGGGCACAGAGAGCTTCTTTCAGGCTTCTAAAGGCCTGTTCGGTTTCGGGGGACCACTTTACCATAAGCGGTCCTCTTGCTTTTGTGAGGTCGGTTAGTGGGGTTGCCTTAGTTGCAAAATTGGGAATAAACCTTCTATAGTACCCAATTAACCCCAAAAAGGTCCTTACTTGTTTTTTTGTAACTGGCCTTGGCCAACCTTGTATCGCCTCCACTTTGAGTGTTTGGGGTTTGAGTAAACCTCTGCCAATAGAATACCCCAGATACTTGGCCTCCTCCAGACCAATGGTGCATTTAGCGGGGTTAGCAGTTAGTCCAGCAGACCGAACTGCGTCGAGCACAGCTTGGACCTTTGGAAGGTGGGATTGCCAATCTTCACTATGGATTACCACATCATCCAGGTAGGCAGCAGCATACCGAGCATGTGGTTTTAAAATTTTATCCATCATTCTTTGGAATGTGGCGGGAGCTCCATGTAAGCCAAAAGGCAGCACCCTATACTGAAAGAGGCCATCTGGGGTTGAGAAGGCTGTCTTTTCTTTTGCCCTTTCTGTGAGGGGAACCTGCCAGTACCCTTTTGTTAGGTCTAGGGTTGTGAGATATCGGGCTTTGCCCAGTCTCTCTACAAGTTCATCTACCCTGGGCATAGGATAAGTATCAAATTTTGACACCGCGTTTAGTTTCCGGTAGTCATTACAAAACCTTGTTGTACCATCTGGCTTTGGGACTAAGACTATAGGGCTGTTCCACCCACTTTGGGATTCCTCAATTACGCCTAGTTTTAGCATTTTTTTAACCTCTAAACTTATAGCCTCTCTTTTGGCCTCTGGGATTCGGTACGGTTTAAGGTTAACTCGGACCCCCGGTTCACAGACTAGGTCATGTTCAATTACGCTAGTTCTACCTGGCTGTGTAGAGAAGATTTCTTTGTTTCTTCTCACTAAATTCTGAACCTCTTGTTTCTGATGAACGGACAGGGTTTCAGCTATGCTAACCTCTGGGTCAGTTTCTTGACTCTCTGACGGACCTGGGGTTACTAGGGTTGACAAGACTTCTCTATCTTTCCAGGGCTTGAGTAGGTTTATATGGTAAATTTGCTCAGGTTTCCTCCTACCTGGCTGTCTTACCTTATAATTTACTTCTCCCACTCTTTCCAAGACCTCATATGGCCCATGCCATTTAGCAAGGAATTTACTTTCCACGGTGGGAACCAGAACTAGTACCCTATCACCTGGAAAAAAAATTCTGACCCTAGCACCCTTATTATACGTATTTCTCTGTGCTGCTTGAGCTTTCTCCATGTGTTCCCTCACTATGGGTAGGACTGCAGCAATGCGGTCCTGCATCTGGGCAACATGCTCTATTACACTTCTGTAAGGGGTAACCTCGTGTTCCCAAGTCTCTTTGGCTATATCCAGTAAGCCCCTTGGGTGTCGGCCATACAATAGTTCAAACGGGGAGAAGCCTGTGGATGATTGGGGAACTTCCCTAATGGCAAATAACAGGTACGGTAACAAACAATCCCAGTTTTTCCCATCTTTATCGACCGCCCGCCGTAACATGCTCTTTAAGGTTTTATTGAACCTTTCCACTAAACCATCTGTTTGTGGATGATAGACTGAGGTTCTGAGATGCTTGATTTTTAGGAGTTTACATAACTCTTTTGTTACTTTGGACATAAATGGTGTTCCCTGGTCAGATAGAATCTCTTTAGGAATTCCAACCCGGGAAAACAGAACTACCAACTCTTTTGCTATATTTTTGGCAGAGGTGCTACGTAGGGGAACTGCCTCCGGATATCGGGTAGCATAATCTAATATTACCAATATATGCTGATGTCCCCTAGCAGACTTTATTAGGGGTCCTACTAGATCCATAGCAATCCGGTCAAATGGTACCTCTATTATGGGAAGGGGTACCAATGGGCTGCGGTACGCCTTGAACGGGGCGGTGATCTGACATGCTGGGCATGAGGAACAATAATTCGTAATTTCTGCCAGAACCCCAGGCCAATAGAAGCTTCGGAGAACCTTTTCCTTTGTCTTTTCCACCCCTAGGTGTCCCCCCAATGGATGACTATGTGCGAGGTGTAATACTACGTTACGGAATATCCGTGGTACCAACAATTGTTTAGTTGTAACTGATTTCCTTTTATCAACCCGATATACTAGGTCGTTCTCTACCTCGAAGTAGGGGTAAGCAAGTGACCTATCTGGTTGGCCAGGAGTACTATTCAGGTCCCGTATATTTCCCCTTGCTACCGCTAACGTGGGGTCCTCCCACTGGGCCTTCTTAAAACTCCCAGGACTGACCTCTAGGTCAGCGAGGGTCTTATCCGGTTCTGGGGTGGTAAGTGTCTGATCAACATCTTGATTTGGGGTATTCCCTACCAAAGTAGTGATGGGGAAGGGAATTTTACAGCACTCCTCCTTTTCCCCCTTCTTATTTGGGCCCTCGTCAACGTCCATTTCTGAAAACGGGAAAGGATTTATTTCTTCTAATACTTCGTTATGGTCCGCTATTGAACTCTGGGCGCTATTCTGAGCGGGGGACCACATTTTTAGAAAATGGGGAAAGTCGGTCCCTATTAACACATCATGTGCCAGTTTGGGTACAATACCCACCTTGAAATCTAAAGAATAAACTCTGTTTCAAAAAAAACATCAACAGTGGAATATTCATGATTATCCCCATGTATACAACAAATTGCCATTCTTTGTGAACTGTTTCCCTGTTTCTTCTTAATGGGCAAGAGGTATTCGGACACTAGTGTGACCATGCTCCCAGAGTCCAGAAGTGCCCGAACCCTCTTACCATTAACCTTTACAAATGCCCACAGATGGTTATTCAAGGGGTCCTCTGGGCTAGGGCGCATACATTGGGACAACAGCGAATAAGGTTCCACGCTGTTGCATTGCATGGGCTCATCATTTAGTGGGCAGATTTTTGCTGTGTGGCCCCTCTCATGACAATTTACACATTTAGGTACATAGTCTGTGTCCCACTTAGAGCCTTTTCCCGGCTCCCCATGTTGGCTATTGCCCTTAGTGTGCAAACCACTGTTGCTGGTGCTGCGTGAAGGTGGTCGCCGCTCTTCAGCTCCCCTTAACCCCGGTACCCTTTTACCGTCTCTGGAAGAGTCCTGGAACCTCGGGTAGTGGGGTTGCTCCACGACTGTGGGTTGCGGGTGCTCTTCTGCTGCATTGTACCTTTCTACGAGGGCCACAAGCTCATCCGCATTGTGGGGGTCACTCCGACTGACCCAACGGCGTAAGGCAGAGGGAAGTTTCCTCAAGAACTGGTCCATGACCAACCGTTCCACGATGTGGCTTGCTGAGTTGATCTCGGGTTGTAGCCACTTCCGGGCGAGGTGGATGAGGTCATACATCTGGCTTCGGGTGGCTTTATCCATCGTGAAGGACCATGCGTGAAACCTTTGGGCGCGAACAGCCGTGGTTACGCCGAGGCGGGCGAGGATCTCGAACTTCAATTTTGCATAGACGTTAGCTTCGGCTGGCTCTAGATCAAAGTAAGCCTTCTGGGGTTCGCCGCTTAGGAAGGGTGCGATTAGACCAGCCCACTCAGCTTCTGGCCATCCCTCTCTCTGTGCCGTGCGTTCAAACGTGAGAAGATAGGCTTCCACATCATCCGAGGGTCCCATCTTCTGAAGGTAGTGGCTTGCCCTGGTCATTTTCGGAACTGGGGCTGCCGCTGCCAGTGGAAGGTTACTGATAGTCTCCCTCAGGATCTCGAGTTCCTGCTGTAAGCCCTGAGCGAACCGCTGTTGCTCCTCTCTCAGCAAGCGGTTTGTCTTTTGCTGGTTTGCATTAGTCTCTTGCTGGGCTATTAACAGCTATCGCTGGGTTTCACTCGCCTGTTGCTGAGCTTCATTCACGTCTTTCTGGACAGCGACATTGCGTACCAGCGCACTCACCATGTCTTCCATCTTGTTTGGAGAGAGAGAAAAAAAAACTTTTTTTTTTTTTTTTTTCTCTTTAAAGTTCTTTAACCCCCAGACCTTTTAGTGTTCTGCCCACATTCTCCACCATATGTGACAAACAGCTTACTCCGGGGCTCCGCCGCTTGTCCGGGACGGTTAGAACACGGTCTTTTAGGGTAGGTTAAAATGAGGAGGCGTCACGTACTGTTCCTTTAAACAGGCTGGGCCTGGTTTATTCAGTCCCAGGCACTGAGACTGCCACAGTGCATACAACAAAACACATCAAAACAAAAGCTGCTCACCTGAGCGATAACTTAACTTAGATTTCCCTAACTCAGGGTGGAAGTGGCTTTTCCACTTTCCAACAACAAAACAAGGTACTTTTGCAGACTTAGCCAAATGAACAGAACGATTGAACCTGTGTGGGGAAGAGGCTTCTCCCCACTGTGTTCAGCAGCCTTCCAGGCTCTGGAGAAGAGACAAGAGAAACCAGTAAATCAGTCTTACATACCTGATTTCTAATTAGCATGACAGGTGACAGAAATCAGGCAGCCAGACAAACTCTGGTCTGGATCTCTCATCCCTCAGTTCCAGCGCTTGCCAAACTGTGGGATGGAGTGCATGTATTATAAGGCTGCACTCCCAGGCCAGACAGGATAGAAACTGTTCAGTATCCTGGGAGCCCTATATATGGAATTTATTACCATCCCCTGGTTTCTGTCACAATATATACAGCTGAACCTTGTTATAACACGGTGCTTGGGGGCCACAGAATGAGACCGCGTTATAACCGGGATCGCGATTTTAAAAATTAATGGCCGCCATGATCATGGATTCCACATCCGCCAGAGGGGGAGAGCTGGGATAACTCACCCAGCTCTCCCTGAGCCCGGACGTAGCAGCGGCAGTTCCACGCTCTCCCCTTCCCCCTCCGCGCAGCGCAGCCAGCAGGAACAATCTCCCTCCTCTCCTATCCCTCAGCGGAGGTACAGGGAGGGAGGGAGAGGTGTGTGTATATGTGTGTGTGTGGTGATGTGCAGGGGGATGTGATGGGCAGGGGGGGATTGGGTGTCCAGAGAGGGTGATGTGCAGGAAGGGGATGTGATGTGCAGGAAGGGGGAATGTGATGGGAAGGGGGGATGGGATGTGATGTGCACGTGGGGTGATGTGTAGGCAGGGGATGTGATGTGGAGGAAGGGGGATGTGATGGGCAGGGGGGATGGGATGTGTAGGGGGAGTGATGTGCAGGCAGGGGATGTGATGTGCAGGAAGGGGGGATGTGATGGGCAGGGGGGATGGGATGTATGTATGTATGTCTTTATTTGTATAGCGCCATAAAATGTACATAGCGCTTCACAGTAGTAATACATGTCATATAAATAACAAATATAAATAACACATCATGGGAATAAGTGCTTCAGACATACTGTAAAAGTAACATTAAGGAAGGAGTCCCTGCTCCGAGGAGCTTACAATCTAATTGGTAGGTAGGGAGAACGTACAGAGACAGTAGGAGGGAATACAGTACTAGTAAGTGCGTCTGCAGGAGGCCAAGCTTTGTGTCATGTGTCCATGATTATCCAGTGCTACTCATATGCTTCTTTAAGCAGATGTGTCTTAAGGTGGGTCTTAAAGGTGGATAGCGAGGGGGCTAGTCGGGTATTGAGGGGAAGAGCATTCCAGAGGTGTGGGGCAGAAAGTGAGAAAGGTTTAAGGCGGGAGAGAGCTTTAGATACAAAGGGGGTAGAAAGAAGACATCCTTGAGAAGAACGCAAGAGTCGTGATGGTGCATAGCGAGAAATTAGGGCTGAGATGTAATGAGGGGCAGAAGAATGTAAAGCTTTAAAAGTGAGCAGTAGAATTGAGTGTGAGATACGCGATTTAATCGGAAGCCAGGAGAGGGATTTCAGCAGGGGAGACGCTGAGACAGATTTAGAAAAGAGTAGAGTGATTCTGGCAGCAGTGTTTAGGATAGATTGTAGGGGAGACAGGTGAGAGGTAGGAAGGCCGGACAGCAGGAGGTTGCAGTAATCGAGACGTGAGAGAATGAGGGCCTGAGTCAGAGTTTTAGCAGTTGAGTAACAGAGGAAAGGGCGTATCTTTGTGATATTGCGGAGGAAAAAGCGACAAGTTTTAGAAACGTTTTGAATATGAGAGGAGAATGAGAGAGAGGAATCAAGTGTGACCCCTAGGCAGCGTGCTTGGGCTACTGGGTGAATGATCGTATTTCCAATAGCAATGTGGAAGGATGTAGTAGGGCCAGGTTTGGGAGGTAGTATAAGGAGCTCTGTTTTTGCCATGTTAAGTTTCAGTCGGCGGATGGCCATCCAGGATGATATTCCAGAGAGGCATTCAGAAACTTTGGTCTGTATAGCAGGTGTAAGGTCAGGGGTTGAAAGGTAAATTTGTGTGTCGTCAGCATAGAGGTGATATTTAAACCCAAAAGATGTGATTAGGTCACCTAGAGAGAGTGTGTAGAGAGAAAAGAGAAGGGGTCCCAGGACAGAGCCCTGGGGTACCCCCACAGAGAGATCAATAGAGGAGGAGGAGCTGTTAGCAAAAGAGACACTGAAGGTACGATGGGAGAGGTAAGAGGAGATCCAGGATAAAGCTTTGTTCCGAATACCAAGAGTATGGAGAATGTGAAGGAGAAGAGGGTGGTCCACGGTGTCGAATGCTGCAGAGAGGTCGAGTAATATGAGCAGAGTGTAATGACCTCTGTCTTTGGCAGCGTGGAGGTCGTCAGTTATTTTAGTGAGGGCTGTTTCAGTAGAGTGAGCAGTGCGGAAGCCAGATTGTAGAGGGTCTAGTACAGAATAGGTGTTGAGAAAGTGTAGCAATCGAGAGAATACAAGACGTTCAAGGAGTTTGGAGGCAAAAGGCAAGAGGGAGACAGGTCGATAGTTAGAAGGACAGGTAGGGTCAAGCTTGCTGTTTTTGAGTAATGGTATAACGGTTGCATGCTTGAAGGATGAAGGAAAGGTACCAGAGTAGAGGGAAGAGTTAAAGATCTGTGTGAGCATAGGGATTATAGAAGGAGCAAGAGGTTTTAGGAGATGGGAGGGAATGGGATCAAGAGGGCAAGTGGTAGAGGGAGAAGAGGAGATCAGCAGTGATACATCCTCCTCCGAGATAGCAGAAAAAGAGTCAAGAAAGACAGGAGGAGAGTTGGGAAGCATTGTGGGATGGGAGGAGGCAACAGATGGGATGTTCTGCCGTATGGACTCCACCTTATTCTTAAAAAAGTCAGCAAAGTCCTGAGGTGAGATAGAGGAAGAAGAGGAGGCAGCTGAGGGTGGTCTGAGTAGAGAGTCAAAGACAGAAAAGAGACGGCTTGGGTTAGATTAGTGTGTTGTGTGTGTGTTGATTAGTGATGAAAAGTAGGTTTGTTTAGCCTGAAAGAGGGCAGAGTTGAAACAGGATAGCATAAATTTGTAGTGAATGATTTCTGCGAGCGTATGAGATTTCCTCCAGAGGCGTTCAGAGGAACGAGTGGAGGAACGCAGCATGCGTGTGTGGGAGTTTAGCCAGGGTCTGGGGTTAGAAGGGCGAGGACGGCAGAGAGAAAGTGGGGCATGAAGATCAAGAGAGGAAGATAAGGCAGAGTTGTAGTTCCTGACCAGGTTGTCAGGGTCTGAAGCGGAACTGAGAGAAGAGAGGGAGGAGCGTAAAGTGGAATCAAGAGCTGGTAGGTTAATAGAGTGCAGGTTTCTGCAAAAACGAGGGCGAGATGGAGATGGAGAGAAGCGAGAGAGAGAAAATGAGATGAGGTGATGGTCAGAGAGAGGAAAAGGGGAAATGGAGAAGTCGGAGAGAGAGAAGTTTTTAGTGAAAACCAGGTCTAAGTAGTGGCCATCCTTGTGGGTGCTGGCTGCAGTCCACTGTTGAAGGCCAAAAGAAGAGGTTAGAGAAAGAAAGCGGGAAGCCCAAGGGAGAGAGGGGTCATCAATGTGGCAATTGAAGTCCCCAAGGAGAAGAACAGGGGAGTCTGAGGAGAGAAAGAAAGAGAGCCAGGATTCAAAGTGAGAGAGAAAGGCAGAAGGGGGATGAGTAGAGGAAGGTGGGCGATAGATGACCGCCACATGGACCGGGAGAGGAGAGAAGATCTGGACTGTGTGAGCCTCGAAGGAGGGAAAAGCAAGAGAGGGGGGAATAGAATTTGTTCTGTAACGGCAGAGAGAGGAGAGCAGGAGCCCCACGCCTCCACCCCTGCCATCAGGGCGTGGAGTGTGGGAGAAGGAAAGGCCACCGTAGGAGAGGGCAGCTTCCAGAGCAGAGTCAGACTGAGTGAGCCAGGTCTCAGTTATAGCAAAGAGAAGCAGGGAGTGAGAGAGAAAGAAGTCATGCACAGAGAGGAACTTGTTAGAGAGGGAGCGAGCATTCCAAAGGGCACAGGAGAAAGGGAGAGAGGAGGGAGGGTGGCAGGGGATGGGTATGAGGTTAGAGGGGTTGACACCAGAAGGAGTAGAAGTTGCATGTGGAAGGCGAGGACGAGAGCAAGTAGAAATAAGGCAGGGACCAGGATTGGGAGAGATATCCCCAGAAGCAAGGAGGAGAAGCATGGATAGAAAGAGAATGTGTGAGGATGATTTGTAGGGGTGTGTTTTAGTGCAGGCGGCATAACTGTGTGGTGACAGAGGGCGCAGGTAAGAGAGGAGTTCATGTGAACTGAGAAGTGGTGAAGTAAGGAGAGATGGCGAAATATGAATAGAGTTAGAGACATGAGGCTGGTGGAAGGAAGTGCATAATTTGAAAATAAGTGAGGTTACAGTAAATATAAAAAGTAAAGGTGGCATCACAGCAATAGTAATGTGTTGAGATGTGCAGTGTGGGATGATAACCTTCTTTCCAGCGTAGTTCAAATGCAGGAATCAGAAGCAGTAGATTGTGTCTACTTTTTCCACTTCTTTTTGAACTTCCTTTTTTAAACTTCCACTACTTTAAAGATTTCTACTTAAAAGCATTTCTGCTTAAGAGCAAAGGCTGCTAGCAGCAATGGCTGTTGTAAGTTTACTTATATACATTTAGAAAGTCACCTGGTTGGTACAACAAACATCATTAGCACATGTGAGGGTAGTTAAACCAAATTGTTTTTCAAAGGTGGGTGTTGTCTTGCACAAGTGTGAAAGATGAATTACATTAAGGCAATAGGGGGATGATTTCTACACAGACAATTTGAGATGTTTTACCTAAATTGAAGTAAAATTAGCTAAATAGACAGCAGGGTATGAGGATTGCAGGACACACAGACAATTTGAGATGTTTTACCTAAATTGAAGTAAAATTAGCTAAATAGACAGCAGGGTATGAGGATTGCAGGACACACAGACAATTTGAGATGTTTTACCTAAATTGAAGTAAAATTAGCTAAATAGACAGCAGGGTATGAGGATTGCAGGACACACAGACAATTTGAGATGTTTTACCTGAGAAAAGACAAGAGATGAGATGAGATGAGATGAGAAGCAGATCAATGGTCCCAACTTCCTTTTTTAAACTTCCACTACTTTAAAGATTTCTACTTAAAAGCATTTCTGCCAGAGGGGGAGAGCTGGGATAACTCACCCAGCTCTCCCTGAGCCCGGACGTAGCAGCGGCAGTTCCCCACCCTCCCCTCCCCCCTCCGCGCAGCGCAGCCGGCAGGAACAATCTCCCTCCTCACCTATCCCTCAGCGGAGGTACAGGGAGGGAGGGAGAGGTGTGTGTATATGTGTGTGTGTGGTGATGTGCAGGGGGATGTGATGGGCAGGGGGGTATTGGGTGTCCAGAGAGGGTGATGTGCAGGAATGGGATGTGATGTGCAGGAAGGGGGAATGTGATGGGCAGGGGGGATGGGATGTGATGTGCAAGGGGGGGTGATGTGCAGGCAGGGGATGTGATGTGCAGGAAGGGGGGATGTGATGGGCGAGTGAATATTTATTTTTTTCATCTCATATTTTCAACACATGTGCCTTATATTTCAGACACTCTTATAGTATTGATAAAAGGGCACACATACTTACATGAATTACAGAAAATGGAGTGGGGGGGAGGTGTAAGATGGACAATTAAAGGGAAAGATAATAACCACAAGTTTTTTTAAGATTATTGCAGCAGCTTCTGTTCTCCGCATTTTCTTGGTGGTCCATAAGCTTTACTACCTGTCCTCTTGGTTTTTTTTTTTTTTTTTCAACTTTATTTTTATTAGTTTTTTGTGCATACACATCATAGCGTACAGAATATTGTCAAGTGTTTCAGGTATACACCAAACATACGGGAACAAATTACGAAGAACAGACGGACATTGGGGGGACCACAGGACAGGACAAAGACCGACTGACAACATCTAGGGACAGGGCAAAAAGGGGAAGGATGGCGGGGAGGGGGGGGGTAAGGATGGGGGGGGCGGCCTGGGAGAATCGCTGTTCCCTCGTTTCTCAGGAGTCCTGCACCACAACTGCCGTTGCTCTGCTCCAGTCCACCTCACAAAGGAGCCTAAACCCGGTTCACCTCGTTTTTCCGATGATCAATAAATCGGTCCACCGCTATACCTCGGGGGGAGCCCTACTGTCAGATCGTCCCATCAAGCTCCCAGCCCGACATCCAAGGAGAGCCCACCTATCTCTATCAAAGCCATATTGTGGCCTCATTCATCCCCTGAATATCAGTCTGAGCAAGCCATAATGACCATACTTTTTCAAATTTGTCGGCTGAGTCGTTAACTAAACTCGTTAACTTCTCCATTCTGCAAATGAACCAAATTCTGTTTCTGATTTTATCAATAGACGGAATCGCATTCTGATTCCACAGTGCTGCGGTCTCGCACCTCATAGCGGTAGCAAAATGTGCTATCAGCTTGTTACCCGATCTAGATACCTCATTTGTAGGTTTACCTAATAAAAATAGCCACGGGTCCAGCTGGATGTTGAGCCCTAAAAAGATCCTCTGCAGCCAATCTCGGATCTGGGTCCAGACCGGCACTAATCTCGGGCAAGACCACAGCATGTGCACCAGATCCCCCTGTTCCCCGCACTGCCTGGGGCAGAGCGGGGAAGCACCCCTGACGAATTTAGCTAATCTGATTGGGGTGAGATACCACCTTAATAATACCTTATATGAGTTCTCCTTCAATGTCGTGCATATGGAGCTTGAGGCCGCAGCTTTAAACACCGCGGCCCAGTCCTCGTCCTCTAGCTGAGCCTGGAGATCCTCTTCCCATTGTGCCATGAAACGGGGTTTGACTGTCCTGTCTGAGTCAGTATTCACCACCTCTCTGTACAAGGCAGAGATCAGTCCCCGCGTGTCTGCTCCGCGCACGCAGAGCTGTTCGAATTTAGTCAACGGTGGTCTCACCGGGTGTGCGTTATAGAATGCCCGAACCTGTAGGTACCTCATGAAATCAGTGTTAGGTAAGTCCGTTTCTGACTGTAATAGTTCAAAAGATTTGATCTTGCCCTTAACCTCCAGGTCCTTCAATCGACTAATCCCTAATTGCCACCAGCGCGGGAAGCATTTTTCTGCCAGCCCAGGAGCAAAGTCCGGGTTGCCATATAAAGGAGCCATCAGTGTGTGTTTGGAGGTCAAAGAGCAGCTACTTTTAGAAGCCTCCCAGACCGAGAGTGAGTTGCGCACAGAGGACAGAGGAATGAGCACATCCTTCAACCGTGTCCTCGGGTACCAGATCAGGTCCCTGAGCTCCAGTGGGGCGCACACCTCCCTCTCCAGTGCCACCCACCTCCTGAGCCCCGGGTCCCCATGCCACTGCGTGATTTGGCACAATTGTGCCGCTTTATAGTAGGATATGACGCTCGGAACTGCCAGGCCACCAGCTTCCTTAGCTTTCTGCATAATTTTTACTTTAATCCGTGGTTTTTTATCTTTCCAAATAAATTGAGAAATAGCTTTTTGGAGCCCTGCAATGTCTGCTCTAACCACGGCAACTGGGAGAGTTTGGAACAGATATAGAATTCGGGGAAGGATGTTCATCTTGACACTATAGATCCTCCCCAACCAAGAAATACCATATGCCTTCCACTCCTGTAGCTCTTTTTTGAGAGTCCTCAACAGTTTGGGATAATTTGCCGAATATAAGGAGCTCGTCTTTTTGGTGATCTGCACTCCTAGGTATTTCATGGAGGAGGGGCGCCATCTAAACTCAAAGTTGAGTTCTATCAGCTTCTCCATTTCTCTTGGCATGTAAAGGCTTAGGGCCTCTGATTTAGATTGATTTATTTTGAAACCAGAGATCTGGGCAAAACGCTCTAGAAGCTCGAACAGATTGGGCAACGAGATGAGCGGCTTGGCAAGGGTTAGAATGATATCATCCGCGTACAGAGCCACTTTGTGCTCCTGCGAATGGATCTGTACCCCAAAGATATCAGCGTTGTTCCGAATTTGTGCTGCGAGTGGTTCGATGCATAAGGCGAATAGCAGGGGCGAAAGCGGACATCCCTGTCTCGTACCACTTTGAATTGGGAATAGTTCCGAGGGGAATCCCTGGTGAACCACCCTGGCTGAAGGTGCCGTGTATAATGCCTTAACAGCCTGTTGGAATATGCCTCCAAACCCAAATGCGCCAAGCGTGGACTCCAGGTATGGCCAATCAATCCTGTCAAAGGCCTTTTCCGCATCTAAGCTTAGGGCTATACCCCGAATCTCGTTGGCTCCCATAAAGTCTATTATATCCACTATTCTCCTAGTATTGTCGGCCGCTTGTCTACCTCTAATGAAGCCAACTTGATCCGGGTGGATGAGCCCTGGCAGGATTATATTTAATCTATTGGCCAGTAATTTAGAGTAGATTTTTACATCTGTGTTAATTAATGATATTGGCCGGTAACTTTGGCAGCTAGTGGGATCTTTGTCCTCTTTATGGATTACTGAAATCGACGCCTGGAGCATCTGTCCCGGGAAGGGCTCCCCTGCTAATACTCCATTAAACAGCTGGAGCATGTGCGGAGCCAGAACTCCGATAATTTTTTTATAGTACAGGTTGGAGAACCCATCCGGGCCTGGGGCTTTTGATGCTTTTAAGGTTTTTACTACCGCCTCTAATTCTTCCCTTGTGAAGTCTTTTTGAAGAGCCTCTCGCTCCCTCCTGTTCACTTGTGGCAAGTCTGCATCCGCTAGGAATTTCTGTAGATTACTACTTGTCCTAGCATTGTGTACAACCTTCTCTCCATTATATAGCTGTGCGTAGAATTTCGCGAACTCCCCTACTATGACTTTAGGGTTTGAGGAACTCTGGCCTCCAGCTGTCTTAATTGATTGAATATTAAAATTTGGTTTCCGATTATGGAGTCTGGTGGCTAGCATAGTGTCCGGTTTATTAGCTTTCTCATAGAACTTCCTCTGTGTCCAACTCATGTCTTTCTCCGCTCGGGAAGTAAGGAGGAGGTTTAGCTGAATTCTAACATCCTTCAACTCCTTCAGAGCGTCATCTCTACCTGTCCGGTTATGTAGAATAGAGAGCTCATGTAACCTGTGATATAGCTGGGATAATTTGGCTTCCTTTTTCTTTTTCCTATTTGCAGCTATCCCGATTAGTACCCCCCGAATCGTGGCCTTATGAGCCTCCCATAACAGTGATTGGGACTCCACACTGCCACTATTTATCCGGAAATAATCTGATATTTCAGACTTCACTTTTTTTTGTATCTCCGGAATTTTAATTATTGATTCATTTAGCTTCCAGTTTGCTCCTGGTCTGGCACTACCAAATTGACTGCATCTCAGCTCTACTGATGCATGGTCCGACCAAGTGATATCATGTATGCTTGTATCGGAAATTTGTGGGACCATTCTGCTCGACACAAAGAAGTGGTCAATCCTACTGTAGCTGTCATGTGGGTGGGAGTAAAAAGAATAACTGCGGTCTCCCTGGTGCTGCTCTCTCCAGATGTCCACCAGGCTAATCTGTTTGAGGCCTCTCAGTAGTGGAATATTCCCCTCTCTCTTATTTGTTTTCTGGGACGTGGTTCTATCTACACTCGCGTTCATGACTGTGTTAAAGTCGCCACCCAGAACTATTTGACCCTCGGCCCATAGCTGAAGCTTCTGAAAAAATGCGTTGTAAAAGTCTGATTGACCTTCATTTGGCGCATATATACAGGCTAACGTCATTCTGACCTGCTTAAGGATCCCTATCAGAACTAGGTATCTCCCCTTCGGGTCCCTTTTAACCTTTTCAACCTGGAAGGGGGTGTTATTTTGAAACAGTATAGCTACACCTTTCTTTTTCTCCTCCCCTGATGCTAGGAAAAACTTTCGGAAGTTAGAATCGAGGAATTTCTGGTTATTGCCCGAGCTGAAGTGAGTCTCCTGGAGGAAGACCACGTCAGCCCGTCTCCTCTTGAACTCAGTAAAAGCGACTCTTCGCTTGTGGGGACTGTTGAGCCCTTTGGCGTTTTGCGAGATAAAAATTACCTCCATTTTATACAGTAGTGTCTGTGTGGTCCTAATATTTAAGCCGGTGTGATCTTACCCCGGGCCCTGGGCATGTTCTGTGCGTGGAATTCGTAGTGCAGACTCCCAGATCGCCTATTCAACCAACCGCCTTTCGGAACCATATCCAAGATCTCTCGGCAGACTTGCGTGTTGTAGAGCTGACATCTGTAGGACTCGCCCTGCCTTCCGCCTTTTGGAGCTGGGGTGTGGAAGGGGTGAAACATGAGGGAAGGACACATAAACAAAACACATACAAAAACAGAAAGAACCATTGTGGTCCCTTTGGACCTCTGGTTCATTGCCCGGTGGATATCTTCTGCCTCTGGACCCCCCTCCCTCCTGGTCCAGATCCATGGCCCACCGTCTCGGCCATGCCCATCCGGGTCTTTGCCAGGGAAACAGTTCAAGCCCACCTCCCTGGTAACGGCGCCCATGCCTGCAGGTAGAGTGGCCTTCCGCCCCCCTCCCGCCGACACTTCATGATAACCCAAACCTACTTACTATCTTGTAATCTATCCCCAACTTTGTCCCTAACTAGCCCTGATTGCCCTCCCTCCACCCCCCTAACGCCCCCTGTTAAACGAAAACTGAATACCCCGAACCTTCTTTGCCCCCCCCTCTCGCCTTATTTAGCCCGCTAATCCCCTTAGCCTGGGTCCCCTCCCTTTTGTATGGGCTCTAATACACCGTTCCTGTCTTTATCCCCCTGCCGGCTGGCTATGTCGCGCCCTCCTCCCTTTATCTAGACTCTCCTTGTGCCCATCTCTACCACACTGCTGTTCGTGGGCCACCTTCTCTGTCCCTCCCTGGCTGCTGTTACTACCCATGCCTCTCCCCGGATGACACCTGACACTATAGATGCCTCTCCCCGGCGGCGGAATTCGCGCACCCCCGCCAGGGAGGTCCTTTGCTGTTCCGGGTCCCCAAGACATCCGGGCATTCCCCCCTGCGTCTTCCGCTTCCGGTCCGTCTGACCGAACTCCCGCTCTCGCGAGATCCGGCTCAGTGATGTCGTCAGACTGGGCGAAGCGGACGCATTCAGAGGCAGCTCCTCGCGGGAAGAAGGTGTGTCTGGAGGCAGCTCCATGGGCGGGTCCCCCTCACGGAGCAGTCGTTCCCGCCAAGATCTTGGCCGCCATTGGTGTCTCCGCGCCTCGACTCCTTCGTCTACTTCAGGTAAGCCTGTGGTGGCCATTTTGGCGGCAATAAATGTGGCACGGAAGTCTTTGGGCGATTTTCGTCTTTCTGAGCTTTCTTGTGCTACACCCTTGGTATTGGTACTGAGGGGCTGTTCATGTCAGAGGGTTAAAACTGGGGAGAACGAGCAGCTCCTGTGGCAACTTCGAACTTTAAGAGCTGCAATCAACTTTGGAACTTTTGGGCAGTTATGGACTCTTGTCCCCTCCTGCTGCCTTCTCTTGCCATTTTTCTTTCGGGGAGGAGGATCCCGGACGCCGTGGTGGTATATCCACTGTGAGCTCCTCCTGCGCCCCCCGCGGGCCGGAGGCTGGGGTCCCTCTGACTCCCAGCTTCTTCAGGAAGCTCATCCCCTCCGACGGGTGTTTAAGCACATGCGGTCGGCAATTTTTTATCGCCACTAGGGCAAACGGGAATGCCCACCGGTAGCGAATCTCCCGATCCCTCAGCTCCTTAGTTATATGCCCCACCGCTCTCCTTCTGGCCAGTGTGATGGGGGATATATCCTGGTATACTGTCAATGTTATCCCTTCAAATGTAATGTGAGGGGTGGCCCGTGCGATCCTGCTCACCTCCTCCTTCACTGAGAAATAGTGGAGTCTCAGGATGACATCCCTAGGGGGGTTTGACGGCAATGGTCGCGATCTCAGCGCCCTGTGGCACCTATCCATCCGCAGGTCTGATTCTGCCTTGCCCGTGAGAATAGATGCCATCCACCTCGTCAGTATCGCCTCTGGGTCTAGAATTTCCTCTGGGATGCCCCGAACCCTCAGGTTATTTCTCCTGTCTCTATTTTCGGCATCCTCTTGGCGGGACTCCATCTCAGAGATCCGATCCTCCAGGGCCTGTACCCGTGTGTGCGTTTCTTGATGTCTCTTGGAGCTGTCCTCCATTTGCTCCTCCAGTACATTTGTTCGCGTACCGATTTGTAGCATGTCTTTCCGTAGCCCCTCCACTTCGCCCCTGAAAAATGCTTTCAAGTCAACGAGTAATCGGGAAATCTCTTTTTTTATTATACGGGACTGTCCTGCTGCTGCCGCGGCCCCCTCCGTATCATGTGCCGAGTCTGAATCCGACATTGCTGACATCTCTGCAGCTCCGGATTTGCCCTGGCCGGTGAAATAGGCCCGCACATCAGACTTTCGCCGTGCCTTTTGTCTGGTCGCTGCCATCCCTCCTCTAGTTTCAGAATGTTATCTGGGGTATATGAGGTGATGCTGGAGATAGTTTTTAAATATCTCGGTTTGGTTTTTTATTGATTATTTGCTAATCTCTGCCGGCGGTTGGAGGAGCTGTGCGGTTACACTTCCATCTCCAACCTGCCGCGCATGCGCCTCCTGTCCTCCTGGTTTTAACATTATCTTCCACCTTCCTTTCGTGGCTTTTTGTGTGAGCCCAGGTCAATGCTCTCCTGTCTCCCTTCTTCAAATGCAGTATGCACTTTTGCCTGTAATAAGGTTTAGATGATGATGAAATATTTCTCTATGTCTTTCTTTGTGGTGTTTTGTGGCTATACACCTCCCGATCTGACTAAGAGTTTGGCTGGCCAAATGTAGGGGATTCTCTCACGTGTGGAAATCACCAAATGGTTCAATGAACATTAGCTAATGCAAAACAAGCAAACACAGAAGCAAACGCAGAAGCAAATGCATAAGAATAATTTTTCAAAATGTTAATCGGCGGACACATAAATTAATCTAGAAAATTGTGTTGGTTTTCACAGATTTTGCCCTATTTTCCCTTTATTAAATAGCTCCCCTTGTGTTTGTTGAATATGGTATTACTGTAAAGAACCCTTTCCTTTTTTGCTGGTGAAATCTCCTTTCCTCCAACCTTATGGGATGGCCCCGAGTCCTTTGTACTGCTCGTGGAATGAATAGTTTTTTGAAAGCTCCTTGTACTGTCCCCGAATATATATTTTTATACCTAATTTCCTCAATTCTAAGACGCACTTTTTTTTCGATTTTCACATGTCTGAAATTGGGGTGTGTCTTAGAATTGATGTATTTAAAAAAGTATCTACAGTACTAACCCCCCCTTTTTACTTAACATGTTTCAGGAAACTCCCATGTCAGTGGAGGACGAAGTGTGCAATGCCGGCAGGAGAAGTCCCACGTCTGTAGATGGTTGAAGATGGACAGCAGGTGGGAGTGCGGTGTCGGCGGCAGGACAGGTACCAATCTGCAGGTGAATGAAGATAAGAAGACAGTGGGCGGGCGGTGGTGGAGGCGGCTAATAGATCATAATAGCAGGAGCAGAGCGGCATATGGGAACGGCTTGAGAGGTGCACACTGTAATACCGGAAGTTGACCTGTGTCTGACTTCCGGTTACATTGTGCACCTTCCAAACCGTTCCCCCTATGCCGCTCTGCTCCTTCTCAGCTCTCCTGCTATTATGATCTCCTGCCCCTGCACACCACCGCACACCCGCTGTCTTCTTATCTTCATTCACCTACAGGCTTTGGACCTGTCCTGCTGCCGCACACCTACCCGCTGTCCATCTTTAACCATCTGCAGATGTGGGAGCTCTCCTGCCGCCACCGCCCGCTTCATCCTCCGCTGACATGGGACTGCTCCTGGAACATAGTAAGTGAAAAAGGAATTTTCCTCGATTGTAAGGGCCAAATCGATGGTGCGTCTTACAATCGAAGGCGTCTTACAATCAAGGAAATACAGTAGTTATCATATCCCCTCTTACTGTAGATGCCTCTTTTATAATGTAAATCAATCTAATTCAGCTAGCCTCTCCTCATAAGTTAGATAGTCATCCCCTTTATTAATTTGGTGGCTCTTCTCTGCACTCTCTCTAGTTCCATAATATCTTTTCTTAGGATTGGTGCCCCAAACTGTACTCCATATTCAAGGTGTGGTCTTACTAAGGCATTGTAAAGGGGCATACAGTAATAATGTTTACTTCCCTTCTATCCATTGCCGTTTAATGCAAGATAAGATCTTGTTTGCCTTTGCAGGTTCTGCATGACTTTGGGCACTATTGCTAAGCCTGCTGTCTACAAGCACTCCTAAATCCTTCTCCATCAAGGATTCCCCCAATTTATCCCCATTTAATTTGTATGTCGCCTTTTTATTCTTGCATCCCAAATGCATAACCTTACATTTATCTGTATTAAACCTCATCTGCCATTTACCTGCCCACATCTCCAGTCTCTCCAAGTCCTTCTGAAGAGAAATTACATCCTGCTCTGATTCTACTGTACTACCTTACACAATTTAGTATCATCAGCAAAGATGCAGACTTTGCTCTCGAAGCCAACCTCAAGGTCATTAATAAACAAGTTAAAAAGCAGGGGTCCCAGTACCGATCCCTGAGGTACTCCACTCATGACTTTAGCCCAACCTGAAAAATTTCCATTTATGACAACCCTCTGTTGTCTGTCCTTTAACCAGTTTTCAATCCAGGTGCATATATTTTTACTGAGTCCAATATTCTTTATTTTATACATTAACCTCTTGTGTGAAACCGTATCAAAAGCCTTTGCAAAATCTAAGTAGACCACATCAACTGCATTACCCTGGTCTAAATTCCTACTTACCTCTTCAAAGAAACAAATAAGGTTAGTTTGGCATGATCTATCCCTCATAAATCCATGCTGACTATTACTAATAATTTTGTTTTCCATTATTTATTCCTGAATATTATCCCGTATTAAACCTTAAGTAGTTTCCCCACTATTGAAGTCAGGCTTACAGGTCTGTAATTTCCCGGTTGTGATCTAGCTCCCTTTTTAAATATAGGCACCACATCTGCTTTACGCCAATCTTGTGGTATTGAGCCTGTGGAAATGGAGTCCTTGAATATTAAATATAATGGTTTGGCTATTACTGAGCTTAACTTCTTGAGAACACTTGGATGTATGCCTTCGGGGCCAGGTGCCTTATTTACTTAATTTTTTTCAAGCCGCTTATGAACTTCTTCCTCAGTTAACCAATTGTTCATTAATATGGAGGTTGTGGCTTCCTCCTGCGGCACTACTATTGAACTTGATTCCTCCCTTGTAAACACAGAGGCAAAGAATTTGTTTAATACCTCTGCTTTTTTTTGTCTCCTATAATCTGCCTACCCTTCTCACACTGAAAGGGTCCTATATTTTCTTTTCTCATTTTTTTGTTATAAAGGTACTTAACGAACTTTTTAGGGTTGACCTTACTTTCTATTGCAATCCTTTTTTCATTATCCATTTTTGCTAATTTGATTGCCCTTTTGCAATTTTTGTTACATTCCTTATAATTCTGATATTATGTCTCTGTCCCTTCTGACTTAAAGAATATAAACACCTTCCTCTTCTTGTCCATTTCCTCCCCTACCTGTTTATTTAGCCACATAGGTTTTGACTTATTTCTTTTATACTTATTACCCTAGGGTATTCACTGATCAGTGTGCTTTTCTAACAATCTTTTAAAGACTGCCCATTTATCTTCTACATTTTTCCTTGCAAAAACATCTTCCCAGTGTATTACTTGTAGATTAGACCCCAGTTTATAAAAAATTGCCTTTCTAAAGTTTAAGGTCTTTGTTGAACCCAAGTAATCTGTTTTTTTGGTAATTTATTTCAAATGAGACCATGATATGATCACTGTTACACAAATGTTCCAGGACTTTAATATTTGTTATAAATTCTTCATTGTTTGATATTACCAAATCCAGTACAGTCCCTCTCCTGGTTGGTTCCTCAATAATTTGGGTCATATAATTGTCTTTAAGCACCCCCAAAAACCTGTTTCCTTTTGTTGTAATGCTAATTTCATTTCCCCAGTCTATGTCTGGATAATTAAAATCCCCCATTATGCAAACATGACCCAGTTTTGATGCCTTCTCCAATTGCTAAAGTATTTTAGCTTCCTCAATCTCACAGATATTTGGTGGTCTATAGCATATTCCTACAATTTTTTGTTATATATATACTTTTACCTCCACTGATAATTTTTATCCACAAGGTCTCTACATTTTCATAATTCCCTTCATAAATATCTTCCCTTATAATAGGTTTTAGATCTGGTTTAACATATAAACATAAACATACTCCACCTCCCCTTCGACTGCACCACTAGACGAATCAAGGGCCTGCTCAGTGAGCTCTAAACCCCCTTCAAGATTGCCAGTTGTCTCTTCTGGTCAGCAATCTCTGACTCTAAAGAGACCACCCGCTCACACTTCCCACAGCGGTATGCTCCTTAGAACAGCTGCTCCAAGTGCACATACATGTGGCAAGATGTGCATTGAGTAGCATTTTCAATCCTGCTCATTCTAGCAACTATGAAGTTTATAAGTAGCAACAATAAACTGTACTTCAATATACTATACCTTGTTTACCCTCTTCATTGTTCAAACTGCTTCTGTTTCTAACTGAACATTTTAAACAACCAGCACTTCAAATCAACCACACAGATCAGTATACGCAATCTCCTATACTTATAAATATACTTTTATTTTAATTTGTTATTGTGTATACCTCTACTTTATTTAAAACAATAAACATAGGAATGATACTGTACCAGCTGAATTGTTCTATGGGAAATCCTGTTCTTCATCAGCGTCATTGAGACCACTGATGATAAACATGAAAGACACTGAAGCAAAGACAAAAGATGGCCAAAGGCTCCTGTAGAATAAAACCCTTAAATATAAATTCAGATAAAAACAAATGATTGGATTTTTTTTTAAATATTTGATCAGTTCTGCTTTCAGGCCCATGTTTGTACAATTAAATGCTACTCTCTGTGTTATGTTTTAGCTATTGACCTCACATTTATTCCTGATTGGCCATTACCTTTAGGATTGTTGGTTTTTGCACACGTAGTAACGTAGCATTCTCTGCAGTGCTACTGGCTCTACTGTACCTTTCCTTTAAATCAGTGGAAATATGTATTTGAAAAAATGTACAGCACAAATCCGACAGTAAATTGTTTAATAAGTTTATTTTAATGTGTGTAATCAGACATTTTAAAAGAGTTTGTAATTGCTGATCTCTTAAGAAGTAATGTAAAGAGAGTTAACAGAATGTTTAATCCTTTCAGTCAACAAACTTGAGATGCATTCAGAGGGATTACTTCTTGCCTCCTCCTCCACCTCCACCTCCATGACCTCCACTGCTTTGACAGCCGTGACCTCCACTGCTTTGACCTCCACCTCCGTGACCTCCACCTCCGCCTCCGCCTCCGTGACCTCCACTGCTCTGACCTCCACCTCCACCTCCGTGACCTCCACCTCCGTGACCTCCACTGCTTTGACCTCCACCTCCGTGACCTCCGCCTCCATGACCTCCACTGCTTTGACAACCGTGACCTCCACTGCTTTGACCTCCACCTCCACCTCCGTGACCTCCACTGCTTTGACCTCCACCTCCACCTCCGTGACCTCCACCTCCGTGACCTCCACTGCTTTGACCTCCACCTCCGTGACCTCCACCGCTGCTACCCCCATGACCTTGATGGCAAGGTTCTGATGAGAGATAGAAGTATAATTTGAAGGAAGGGCTGAGATACATAGATTACTTCTAAATGATGGAAATGTCAGTAAAAAAAATCAGATCATACAAAGACAGCTTATTTAAAACAGAAATCCCCCACATTGAGGGACTTATTAATTTTACAGTAAAAGGAGGGACACAGAAGCGGACAGAAATTATTCAATTCCGATGTACTTGAATTTTGAACAGAACACAAAATAAGCAGGAAAGTGCTTAAAAGCACAACAAAAAATGAAAATATGCTGAAATAAGTATACAATTATACAAAATGATTACGAAACTATAACAATTTAACTGAAACACGTCATTTAAAAATGGCAAGAAACACCCTCAGTTTTCTACTCCACTGGTAACCCACAGTAGAGATGGTTCTTGGTCTGGTGGTCTGGGTTTGGTTCTAAATCATTTTTAGGTCTAGGTTTGAAAATCTGAAGGGATTTGGTTTTAGTTTTGTATTTTGTTTTGGAATGTAAAATTCTGGTACTTTCTGATTTCACACACCTAGTTTTGTCCATCTCTACTCAATACTGGATTGGTTAAAAAAGTATTTTTCTCACAATATTACAATATATTTTCCATGTATCTCCATCTAAACAGTATGATAATAATCTAGGCCAATCTATCTACAGATCTCACTCTCATTTCACACACCCAGTTTTGCCCATCTCTTTCTAACAAAAACATGAAAAAGTTTTAGAACAAAAATCAAAACACCAGTGAGGGTGCCCACCCTTATTGTATATAAGTTATTGTGCAATCTATTGCTATTGCTGTCATTTATTTTTTTAAAGACCCATTTTGGAAAAAGGCAAAACCCTCTCATACAATTACAGACAAGGAGAAGGCAGTGATATGTAGGAGATTGCTGGTGCAAAAGAGCTGTGTTTTCCTTAATCAACTTTATCTATAACAAGCATCATCATGGTCTCTACAGTCATTCTTTCCTATCCATTTATGCTCCAGTTTTAAATGACTGTTTTCCCCCTATAGTAATAAGTGTATTGATGCATTGTTTTATACTTTATTGGGAGTACTGTAAAGAGAAACACAAACAGTGTGACTGTACATATTGCTGCACAATGAATCACAGGCCCTCCCGTAAACAACAGGCTTAAGATCTGATTGACCATGCAGATTGTCTTACCTGGGCATTTTGGGGCAGGGCATGCGTCCTTGCATGATTTAGCTGGTGCACATGCTGAAATGAGAGAGAATGAATATCACTGAGACAGATATGTGCAAATCCTGTATGGTTTTTATGGACCTCGTAAATACAACTTATATGTGTGATAGCTAATGGCCAATCATACAAAAGCATTGAAACCCTACAGTAGATGAATAGGGTTCAACAAGTGTATTTCTGCCATTAGGTTAACAATAGAAAAGATCATGCATCCATGTATCAGGGTGAGTGCATATCAGTGAGGGAGTTGAAGAGAGTAAAAGAAGAAGCTACTTTTCACAATTCAGTGTTTTTCCCCCTCATGTTTTTCCCTTTTCCTTACTTCCAAACACCCTGCAGTTCCGAATTGTATTAAAATGTTACTATTTTTAATTTTTTCATGTTTCATTCATGTGATGCAAGCAAAAGAAAATCTTTTTTTTTCTTTCACCAAGACACATATAGTTCTATACATTAACCTTTTGTTCTCTTTAAATAACTGTTTTTAATGTATTCACAATAATCTTTTAGACTAAAATATATTCTCGGTCTTCAGTCCTTAATAACCAAATTTATCTGGAGTTTCAAAAAATCAAGAGTCAAAAGAAATATATTACATAGACCGACATCGGCGGGGGGCTTAGCAGTACCTTGCTTGTTGTCATACTATAAAGCGGCTAATTAAGTCGGTTATCTCAATGGCACATGGACCCCGATCGGAAGCGGTGGGTGGAATTGGAAAGGGAGGTGTGTTCTCCAGTCGAATTATACAATCTGATTTGGACCCAAAAATCTATTCTTAAATCCTTCAAGGGGCCGCGCTCCTCAATGTCCAACTCATTGGAAGTATGGGAAGCTACTAAATTAAGGTGTGGGCTAACCTCTAGGAGTATGCTGATGATCCCATTGTTTGATAACACAGACTTTGCTCCAGGACTGAACATTAGAGATTTTGCAATTTGGAAACAAAAGGGAATTCTTTGATTTAATGATTTGGAGGCACGGAAAAATATTAAATCATTTGATCAAATTAAGGCAGAAAAAGAAATTCCCCAATCTGAATTCTTTAGGTACCTCCAAATAATTGCATTTTATACAAAAGCAGCACCCTTTTCCCCATTAACAAATTTTGAACAACTCTGTTTGTTGGAAACAGACACTAGTGGACTTACTTCTCAAAGGTACAAAGAGAGAGTCTGTTCGGGACGGGAGTACTCTCGACCTCCACATTACACTGCTCAATGGGAGGAAGATCTAGGGGAAACGCGACAATTTGCAGACTGGGAGGAGATATATTTGGCTGCAGCGAAAAGCTCGATCTGCACGTCACTGAAGTAGAACGCATATAAAGTAATGATGAGGTGGAACCTCACCCCACTAACATTATCCAAATTCATTGACGGGTACTCCCCATTGTGTCCTAAACAATGTGGAGAGCAAGCAGACTTGCTGCACATGCTGTGGTCTTGCCCTCAGATTCAGCCCCTCTGGAAGGAAATTCATATTTGGCTACAGAGGATTTTGGACCTTGAGGTACCATTTGATCCATGGCTGTTCCTACTGAACAGACCAGCACAGCAGCTTTCCAGAGAAGAAAATAAACTCATTTTGCATAAAGCAACAGTGGCGAGGTGTGAAATGGCGGCATTGTGGAAACAAAAAGACTTGTTTAAGTTCCATTAGAATACATATATTTGCAATAACTATATACAGCTAAGAACATCTCTTTGTCATTCAGTCCAGACTTTTGCATGTAAAATAGAGGCATTAGCTAGTAAATTCCATGTAACCCTATTCGCTATCATAAAGGACTACTTACGGTCAGAATCTTTGCATCCACCACCCTTTGATCCAGGCATGATTGCTCTTCTAGTTATAATCTGCTGTAGGGATGGAGATCTAGGATGGTACAGGTCTACCAGCAATGCCTGATGGTGCTGATTTATACACAAAGTGAAGCCATTCAATTATTGACAAGTGCTTTCAGGAACCAATGGGATCCCTGTCCAAACATCTATAATTAAGTATTTAGGAAGCAATGCATTTTTGTTCAATTGTTTTCTTTAATCAAGGTAGGGTGTATCTCAATTTTGTATTTTTTCTTTTACTCCAATAAAATAATGGGATTGCTGGTGTGTTTCTTTGCTACTCACTGTTGTGAGTAATTTCCAGCATAATACGAGCATTATTAGCAGCTGGAATGCTTAGGAAATGTTCCCATACATGAGCTTGAAAGATAGCATAACTCCCTTCTTCAGGTCTGACCAATTGGAATTGCTTTGCAATGCATTGCTGGCAGCCAGTTGGTTAACTTGTTTTGTGGTACAAGGCACCTGGATTACTTGCACCTTCTTATTTACAAATCCACTTATAAAAAAAATAATATATATATATACAGCTGAACCTTGTTATAACACGGTGCTTGGGGGCCACAGAATGAGACCGCGTTATAACCGGGATCGCGATTTTAAAAATTAATGGCCGCCATGATCATGGATTCCACATCCGCCAGAGGGGGAGAGCTGGGATAACTCACCCAGCTCTCCCTGAGCCCGGACGTAGCAGCGGCAGTTCCCCGCCCTCCCCTCCCCCCTCCGCGCAGCGCAGCCGGCAGGAACAATCTCCCTCCTCTCCTATCCCTCAGCGGAGGTACAGGGAGGGAGGGAGAGGTGTGTGTATATGTGTGTGTGTGGTGATGTGCAGGGGGATGTGATTGGCAGGGGGGGATTGGGTGTCCAGAGAGGGTGATGTGCAGGAAGGGGATGTGATGTGCAGGAAGGGTGAATGTGATGGGAAAGGGGGATGGGATGTGATGTGCAGGGGGGGTGATGTGTAGGCAGGGGATGTGATGTGGAGGAAGGGGGATGTGATGGGCAGGGGGGATGGGATGTGTAGGGGGAGTGATGTGCAGGCAGGGGATGTGATGTGCAGGAAGGGGTGATGTGATGGGCAGGGGGGATGGGATGTGATGTGCAAGGGGGGGTGATGTGCAGGCAGGGGATGTGATGTGCAGGAAGGGGGGATGTGATGGGCGAGTGAATATTTATTTTTTTCATCTCATATTTTCAACATATGTGCCTTATATTTCAGACACTCTTATAGTATTGATAAAAGGGCACACATACTTACATGAATTACAGAAAATGGAGTGGGGGGGAGGTGTAAGATGGACAATTAAAGGGAAAGATAATAACCACAAGTTTTTTTAAGATTATTGCAGCAGCTTCTGTTCTCCGCATTTTCTTGGTGGTCCATAAGCTTTACTACCTGTCCTCCTGGTTTTAACATTATCTTCCACCTTCCTTTCGTGGCTTTTTGTGTGAGCCCAGGTCAATGCTCTCCTGTCTCCCTTCTTCAAATGCAGTATGCACTTTTGCCTGTAATAAGGTTTAGATGATGATGAAATATTTCTCTATGTCTTTCTTTGTGGTGTTTTGTGGCTATACACCTCCCGATCTGACTAAGAGTTTGGCTGGCCAAATGTAGGGGATTCTCTCACGTGTGGAAATCACCAAATGATTCAATGAACATTAGCTAATGCAAAACAAGCAAACACAGAAGCAAACGCAGAAGCAAATGCATAAGAATAATCTTTCAAAATGTTAATCGGCGGACACATAAATTAATCTAGTAAATTGTGTTGGTTTTCACGATTTTGCCCTATTTTCCCTTTATTAAATAGCTCCCCTTGTGTCAGTTGAATATGGTATTACTGTAAAGAACCCTTTCCTTTTTTGCTGGTGAAATCTCCTTTCCTCCAACCTTATGGGATGGCCCCGAGTCCTTTGTACTGTTCGTGGAATGAATAGTTTTTTGAAAGCTCCTTGTACTGTCCCCGAATATATATTTTTATACCTAATTTCCTCAATTCTAAGACGCACTTTTTTTTCGATTTTCACATGTCTGAAATTGGGGTGTGTCTTAGAATTGATGTATTTAAAAAAGTATCTACAGTACTAACCCCCCCTTTTTACTTAACATGTTTCAGGAGACTCCCATGTCAGTGGAGGACGAAGTGTGCAATGCCGGCAGGAGAAGTCCCACGTCTGTAGATGGTTGAAGATGGACAGCAGGTGGGAGTGCGGTGTCGGCGGCAGGACAGGTACCAATCTGCAGGTGAATGAAGATAAGAAGACAGTGGGCGGGCGGTGGTGGAGGCGGCTAATAGATCATAATAGCAGGAGCAGAGCGGCATATGGGAACGGCTTGAGAGGTGCACACTGTAATACCGGAAGTTGACCTGTGTCTGACTTCCGGTTACATTGTGCACCTTCCAAACCGTTCCCCCTATGCCGCTCTTCTCCTTCTCAGCTCTCCTGCTATTATGATCTCCTGCCCCTGCACACCACCGCACACCCGCTGTCTTCTTATCTTCATTCACCTACAGGCTTTGGACCTGTCCTGCTGCCGCACACCTACCCGCTGTCCATCTTTAACCATCTGCAGATGTGGGAGCTCTCCTGCCGCCACCGCCCGCTTCATCCTCCGCTGACATGGGACTGCTCCTGGAACATAGTAAGTGAAAAAGGAATTTTCCTCGATTGTAAGGGCCAAATCGATGGTGCGTCTTACAATCGAAGGCGTCTTACAATCAAGGAAATACAGTAGTTATCATATCCCCTCTTACTGTAGATGCCTCTTTTATAATGTAAATCAATCTAATTCAGCTAGCCTCTCCTCATAAGTTAGATAGTCATCCCCTTTATTAATTTGGTGGCTCTTCTCTGCACTCTCTCTAGTTCCATAATATCTTTTCTTAGGATTGGTGCCCCAAACTGTACTCCATATTCAAGGTGTGGTCTTACTAAGGCATTGTAAAGGGGCATAATAATGTTTACTTCCCTTCTATCCATTGTCGTTTAATGCAAGATAAGATCTTGTTTGCCTTTGCAGGTTCTGCATGACTTTGGGCACTATTGCTAAGCCTGCTGTCTACAAGCACTCCTAAATCCTTCTCCATCAAGGATTCCCCCAATTTATCCCCATTTAATTTGTATGTCGCCTTTTTTTCTTGCATCCCAAATGCATAACCTTACATTTATCTGTATTAAACCTCATCTGCCATTTACCTGCCCACATCTCCAGTCTCTCCAAGTCCTTCTGAAGAGAAATTACATCCTGCTCTGATTCTACTGTACTACCTTACACAATTTAGTATCATCAGCAAAGATGCAGACTTTGCTCTCGAAGCCAACCTCAAGGTCATTAATAAACAAGTTAAAAAGCAGGGGTCCCAGTACCGATCCCTGAGGTACTCCACTCATGACTTTAGCCCAACCTGAAAAATTTCCATTTATGACAACCCTCTGTTGTCTGTCCTTTAACCAGTTTTCAATCCAGGTGCATATATTTTCACTGAGTCCAATATTCTTTATTTTATACATCAACCTCTTGTGTGAAACCGTATCAAAAGCCTTTGCAAAATCTAAGTAGACCACATCAACTGCATTACCCTGGTCTAAATTCCTACTTACCTCTTCAAAGAAACAAATAAGGTTAGTTTGGCATGATCTATCCCTCATAAATCCATGCTGACTATTACTAATAATTTTGTTTTCCATTATTTATTCCTGAATATTATCCCGTATTAAACCTTAAGTAGTTTCCCCACTATTGAAGTCAGGCTTACAGGTCTGTAATTCCCCGGTTGTGATCTAGCTCCCTTTTTAAATATAGGCACCACATCTGCTTTACGCCAATCTTGTGGTATTGAGCCTGTGGAAATGGAGTCCTTGAATATTAAATATAATGGTTTGGCTATTACTGAGCTTAACTTCTTGAGAACACTTGGATGTATGCCTTCGGGGCCAGGTGCCTTATTTACTTAAATTTTTTCAAGCCGCTTATGAACTTCTTCCTCAGTTAACCAATTGTTCATTAATATGGAGGTTGTGGCTTTCCTCCTGCGGCACTACTATTGAACTTGATTCCTCCCTTGTAAACACAGAGGCAAAGAATTTGTTTAATACCTCTGCTTTTTTTTGTCTCCTATAATCTGCCTACCCATCTCACACTGAAAGGGTCCTATATTTTCTTTTCTCCTTTTTTTGTTATAAAGGTACTTAACGAACTTTTTAGGGTTGACCTTACTTTCTATTGCAATCCTTTTTTCATTATCCATTTTTGCTAATTTGATTGCCCTTTTGCAATTTTTGTTACATTCCTTATAATTCTGATATTATGTCTCTGTCCCTTCTGACTTAAAGAATATAAACACCTTCCTCTTCTTGTCCATTTCCTCCCCTACCTGTTTATTTAGCCACATAGGTTTTGACTTATTTCTTTTATACTTATTACCCTAGGGTATTCACTGATCAGTGTGCTTTTCTAACAATCTTTTAAAGACTGCCCATTTATCTTCTACATTTTTCCTTGCAAAAACATCTTCCCAGTGTATTACTTGTAGATTAGACCCCAGTTTATAAAAAAATGCCTTTCTAAAGTTTAAGGTCTTTGTTGAACCCAAGTAATCTGTTTTTTGGTAATTTATTTCAAATGAGACCATGATATGATCACTGTTACACAAATGTTCCAGGACTTGAATATTTGTTATAAATTCTTCATTGTTTGATATTACCAAATCCAGTACAGTCCCTCTCCTGGTTAGTTCCCCAATAATTTGGGTCATATAATTGTCTTTAAGCACCCCCAAAAACCTGTTTCCTTTTGTTGTAATGCTAATTTCATTTCCCCAGTCTATGTCTGGATAATTAAAATCCCCAATTATGCAAACATGACCCAGTTTTGATGCCTTCTCCAATTGCTAAAGTATTTTAGCTTCCTCAATCTCACAGATATTTGGTGGTCTATAGCATATCCCTACAATTTTTTGTTATATATATACTTTTACCTCCACTGATAATTTTTATCCACAAGGTCTCTACATTTTCATAATTCCCTTCATAAATATCTTCCCTTATAATAGGTTTTAGATCCGGTTTAACATATAAACATAAACATACTCCACCTCCCCTTCGTCTGCACCACTAGACGAATCAAGGGCCTGCTCAGTGAGCTCTAAACCCCCTTCAAGATTGCCAGTTGTCTCTTCTGATCAGCAATCTCTGACTCTAAAGAGACCACCCGCTCACACTTCCCACAGCGGTATGCTCCTTAGAACAGCTGCTCCAAGTGCACATACATGTGGCAAGATGTGCATTGAGTAGCATTTTCAATCCTGCTCATTCTAGCAACTATGAAGTTTATAAGTAGCAACAATAAACTGTACTTCAATATACTATACCTTGTTTACCCTCTTCATTGTTCAAACTGCTTCTGTTTCTAACTGAACATTTTAAACAACCAGCACTTCAAATCAACCACACAGATCAGTATACGCAATCTCCTATACTTATAAATATACTTTTATTTTAATTTGTTATTGTGTATACCTCTACTTTATTTAAAACAATAAACATAGGAATGATACTGTACCAGGTGAATTGTTCTATGGGAAATCCTGTTCTTCATCAGCGTCATTGAGACCACTGATGATAAACATGAAAGACACTGAAGCAAAGACAAAAGATGGCCAAAGGCTCCTGTAGAATAAAACCCTTAAATATAAATTCAGATAAAAACAAATGATTGGATTTTTTTTTAAATATTTGATCAGTTCTGCTTTCAGGCCCATGTTTGTACAATTAAATGCTACTCTCTGTGTTATGTTTTAGCTATTGACCTCACATTTATTCCTGATTGGCCATTACCTTTAGGATTGTTGGTTTTTGCACACGTAGTAACGTAGCATTCTCTGCAGTGCTACTGGCTCTACTGTACCTTTCCTTTAAATCAGTGGAAATATGTATTTGAAAAAATGTACAGCACAAATCCGACAGTAAATTGTTTAATAAGTTTATTTTAATGTGTGTAATCAGACATTTTAAAAGAGTTTGTAATTGCTGATCTCTTAAGAAGTAATGTAAAGAGAGTTAACAGAATGTTTAATCCTTTCAGTCAACAAACTTGAGATGCATTCAGAGGGATTACTTCTTGCCTCCTCCTCCACCTCCACCTCCACCTCCATGACCTCCACTGCTTTGACAGCCGTGACCTCCACTGCTTTGACCTCCACCTCCGTGACCTCCACCTCCGCCTCCGCCTCCGTGACCTCCACTGCTCTGACCTCCACCTCCGTGACCTCCACCTCCGTGACCTCCACTGCTTTGACCTCCACCTCCACCTCCTTGACCTCCGCCTCCATGACCTCCACTGCTTTGACAACCGTGACCTCCACTGCTTTGACCTCCACCTCCACCTCCGTGACCTCCACTGCTTTGACCTCCACCTCCGTGACCTCCACCTCCGCCTCCGCCTCCGTGACCTCCACTGCTCTGACCTCCACCTCCGTGACCTCCACCTCCGTGACCTCCACTGCTTTGACCTCCACCTCCACCTCCGTGACCTCCGCCTCCATGACCTCCACTGCTTTGACAACCGTGACCTCCACTGCTTTGACCTCCACCTCCACCTCCGTGACCTCCACTGCTTTGACCTCCACCTCCACCTCCGTGACCTCCACCTCCGTGACCTCCACTGCTTTGACCTCCACCTCCGTGACCTCCACCGCTGCTACCCCCATGACCTTGATGGCAAGGTTCTGATGAGAGATAGAAGTATAATTTGAAGGAAGGGCTGAGATACATAGATTACTTCTAAATGATGGAAATGTCAGTAAAAAAAATCAGATCATACAAAGACAGCTTATTTAAAACAGAAATCCCCCACATTGAGGGACTTATTAATTTTACAGTAAAAGGAGGGACACAGAAGCGGACAGAAATTATTCAATTCCGATGTACTTGAATTTTGAACAGAACACAAAATAAGCAGGAAAGTGCTTAAAAGCACAACAAAAAATGAAAATATGCTGAAATAAGTATACAATTATACAAAATGATTACGAAACTATAACAATTTAACTGAAACACGTCATTTAAAAATGGCAAGAAACACCCTCAGTTTTCTACTCCACTGGTAACCCACAGTAGAGATGGTTCTTGGTCTGGTGGTCTGGGTTTGGTTCTAAATCATTTTTAGGTCTAGGTTTGAAAATCTGAAGGGATTTGGTTTTAGTTTTGTATTTTGTTTAGGAATGTAAAATTCTGGTACTTTCTGATTTCACACACCTAGTTTTGTCCATCTCTACTCAATACTGGATTGGTTAAAAAAGTATTTTTCTCACAATATTACAATATATTTTCCATGTATCTCCATCTAAACAGTATGATAATAATCTAGGCCAATCTATCTACAGATCTCACTCTCATTTCACAGACCCAGTTTTGCCCATCTCTTTCTAACAAAAACATGAAAAAGTTTTAGAACAAAAATCAAAACACCAGTGAGGATGCCCACCCTTATTGTATATAAGTTATTGTGCAATCTATTGCTATTGCTGTCATTTTTTTTTTTAAAGACCCATTTTGGAAAAGGGCAAAACCCTCTCATACAATTACAGACAAGGAGAAGGCAGTGATATGTAGGAGATTGATGGTGCAAAAGAGCTGTGTTTTCCTTAATCAACTTTATCTATAACAAGCATCATCATGGTCTCTACAGTCATTCTTTCCTATCCATTTATGCTCCAGTTTTAAATGACTGTTTTCCCCCTATAGTAATAAGTGTATTGATGCATTGTTTTATACTTTATTGGGAGTACTGTAAAGAGAAACACAAACAGTGTGACTGTACATATTGCTGCACAATGAATCACAGGCCCTCCCGTAAACAACAGGATTAAGATCTGATTGACCATACAGATTTTCTTACCTGGGCATTTTGGGGCAGGGCATGCGTCCTTGCATGATTTAGCTGGTGCACATGCTGAAATGAGAGAGAATGAATATCACTGAGACAGATATGTGCAAATCCTGTATGGTTTTTATGGACCTCGTAAATACAACTTATATGTGTGATAGCTAATGGCCAATCATACAAAAGCATTGAAACCCTACAGTAGATGAATAGGGTTCAACAAGTGTATTTCTGCCATTAGGTTAACAATAGAAAAGATCATGCATTCATGTATCAGGGTGAGTGCATATCAGTGAGGGAGTTGAAGAGAGTAAAAGAAGAAGCTACTTTTCACAATTCAGTGTTTTTCCCCCTCATGTTTTTCCCTTTTCCTTACTTCCAAACACCCTGCAGTTCCGAATTGTATTAAAATGTCACTATTTTTAATTTTTTCATGTTTCATTCATGTGATGCAAGCAAAAGAAAATCTTTATTTTTCTTTCACCAAGACACATATAGTTCTATACATTAACCTTTTGTTCTCTTTAAATAACTGTTTTTAATGTATTCACAATAATCTTTTAGACTAAAATATATTCTCGGTCTTCAGTCCTTAATAACCAAATTTATCTGGAGTTTCAAAAAATCAAGAGTCAAAAGAAATATATTACATAGACCGACATCGGCGGGGGGCTTAGCAGTACCTTGCTTGTTGTCATACTATAAAGCGGCTAATTAAGTCGGTTATCTCAATGGCACACGGACCCCGATCGGAAGCGGTGGGTGGAATTGGAAAGGGAGGTGTGTTCTCCAGTCGAATTATACAATCTGATTTGGACCCAAAAATCTATTCTTAAATCCTTCAAGGGGCCGCGCTCCTCAATGTCCAACTCATTGGAAGTATGGGAAGCTACTAAATTAAGGTGTGGGCTAACCTCTAGGAGTATGCTGATGATCCCATTGTTTGATAACACAGACTTTGCTCCAGGACTGAACATTAGAGATTTTGCAATTTGGAAACAAAAGGGAATTCTTTGATTTAATGATTTGGAGGCACGGAAAAATATTAAATCATTTGATCAAATTAAGGCAGAAAAAGAAATTCCCCAATCTGAATTCTTTAGGTACCTCCAAATAATTGCATTTTATACAAAAGCAGCACCCTTTTCCCCATTAACAAATTTTGAACAACTCTGTTTGTTGGAAACAGACACTAGTGGACTTACTTCTCAAAGGTACAAAGAGAGAGTCTGTTCGGGACGGGAGTACTCTCGACCTCCACATTACACTGCTCAATGGGAGGAAGATCTAGGGGAAACGCGACAATTTGCAGACTGGGAGGAGATATATTTGGCTGCAGCGAAAAGCTCGATCTGCACGTCACTGAAGTAGAACGCATATAAAGTAATGATGAGGTGGAACCTCACCCCACTAACATTATCCAAATTCATTGACGGGTACTCCCCATTGTGTCCTAAACAATGTGGAGAGCAAGCAGACTTGCTGCACATGCTGTGGTCTTGCCCTCAGATTCAGCCCCTCTGGAAGGAAATTCATATTTGGCTACAGAGGATTTTGGACCTTGAGGTACCATTTGATCCATGGCTGTTCCTACTGAACAGACCAGCACAGCAGCTTTCCAGAGAAGAAAATAAACTCATTTTGCATAAAGCAACAGTGGCGAGGTGTGAAATGGCGGCATTGTGGAAACAAAAAGACTTGTTTAAGTTCCAATAGAATACATATATTTGCAATAACTATATACAGCTAAGAACATCTCTTTGTCATTCAGTCCAGACTTTTGCATGTAAAATAGAGGCATTAACTAGTAAATTCCATGTAACCCTATTCGCTATCATAAAGGACTACTTACGGTCAGAATCTTTGCATCCACCACCCTTTGATCCAGGCATGATTGCTCTTCTAGTTATAATCTGCTGTAGGGATGGAGATCTAGGATGGTACAGGTCTACCAGCAATGCCTGATGGTGCTGCTTTTATACACAAAGTGAAGCCATTCAATTATTGACAAGTGCTTTCAGGAACCAATGGGATCCCTGTCCAAACATCTAAAATTAAGTATTTAGGAAGCAATGCATTTTTGTTCAATTGTTTTCTTTAATCAAGGTAGGGTGTATCTCAATTTTGTATTTTTTCTTTTACTCCAATAAAATAATGGGATTGCTGGTGTGTTTCTTTGCTACTCACTGTTGTGAGTAATTTCCAGCATAATAAGAGCATTATTAGCAGCTGGAATGCTTAGGAAATGTTCCTTTACATGAGCTTGAAAGATAGCATAACTCCCTTCTTCAGGTCTGACCAATTGGAATTGCTTTGCAATGCATTGCTGGCAGCCAGTTGGTTAACTTGTTTTGTGGTACAAGGCACCTGGATTACTTGCACCTTCTTATTTACAAATCCACTTATAAAAAAAATAATATATATATATACAGCTGAACCCTGTTATAACACGGTGCTTGGGGGCCACAGAATGAGACCGCGTTATAACCGGGATCGCAATTTTAAAAATTAATGGCCGCCATGATCATGGATTCCACATCCGCCAGAGGGGGAGAGCTGGGATAACTCACCCAGCTCTCTCTGAGCCCGGACGTAGCAGCGGCAGTTCCCCGCCCTCCCCTCCACCCTCCGCGCAGCGCAGCAGGCAGGAACAATCTCCCTCCTCTCCTATCCCTCAGCGGAGGTGTGTGTTTATGTGTGTGTGTGGTGATGTGCAGGGGGATGTGATGGGCAGGGGGGGATTGGGTGTCCAGAGTGGTTGATGTGCAGGAAGGGGATGTGATGTGCAGGAAGGGGGAATGTGATGGGAAATGGGGATGGGATGTGATGTGCAGGGGGGGTGATGTGTAGGCAGGGGATGTGATGTGGAGGAAGGGGGATGTGATGGGCAGGGGGGATGGGATGTGTAGGGGGAGTGATGTGCAGGCAGGGGATGTGATGTGCAGGAAGGGGGGATGTGATGGGCAGGGGGGATGGGATGTGATGGGCAGGGGGGATGGGATGTGTAGGGGGGGTGATGTGCAGGCAGGGGATGTGATATGCAGGAAGGGGGGATGTGATGGGCGAGTGAATATTTATTTTTTTCATCTCATATTTTCAACACATGTGCCTTATATTTCAGACACTCTTATAGTATTGATAAAAGGGCACACATACTTATATGAATTACAGAAAATGGAGTGGGGGGGAGGTGTAAGATGGCCAATTAAAGGGAAAGATAATAACCACAAGTTTTTTTAAGATTATTGCAGCAGCTTCTGTTCTCCGCATTTTCTTGGTGGTCCATAAGCTTTACTACCTGTCCTCCTGGTTTTAACATTATCTTCCACCTTCCTTTCGTGGCTTTTTGTGTGAGCCCAGGTCAATGCTCTCCTGTCTCCCTTCTTCAAATGCAGTATGCACTTTTGCCTGTAATAAGGTTTAGATGATGATGAAATATTTCTCTATGTCTTTCTTTGTGGTGTTTTGTGCCTATACACCTCCCGATCTGACTAAGAGTTTGGCTGGCCAAATGTAGGGGATTCTCTCACGTGTGAAAATCACCAAATGGTTCAATGAACATTAGCTAATGCAAAACAAGCAAACACAGAAGCAAACGCAGAAGCAAATGCATAAGAATAATCTTTCAAAATGTTAATCGGCGGACACATAAATTAATCTAGTAAATTGTGTTGGTTTTCACGGATTTTGCCCTATTTTCCCTTTATTAAATAGCTCCCCTTGTGTCAGTTGAATATGGTATTACTGTAAAGAACCCTTTCCTTTTTTGCTGGTGAAATCTCCTTTCCTCCAACCTTATGGGATGGCCCCGAGTCCTTTGTACTGCTCGTGGAATTAATAGTTTTTTTAAAGCTCCTTGTACTGTACCCGAATATATATTTTTATACCTAATTTCCTCAATTCTAAGACGCACTTTTTTTTCGATTTTCACATGTCTGAAATTGGGGTGTGTCTTAGAATTGATGTATTTAAAAAAGTATCTACAGTACTAACCCCCCCTTTTTACTTAACATGTTTCAGGAGACTCCCATGTCAGTGGAGGACGAAGTGTGCAATGCCGGCAGGAGAAGTCCCACGTCTGTAGATGGTTGAAGATGGACAGCAGGTGGGAGTGCGGTGTCGGCGGCAGGACAGGTATCAATCTGCAGGTGAATGAAGAAAAGAAGACAGTGGGCGGGCGGTGGTGGAGGCGGCTAATAGATCATAATAGCAGGAGCAGAGCAGCATATGGGAACGGCTTGAGAGGTGCACACTGTAATACCGGAAGTTGACCTGTGTCTGACTTCCGGTTACATTGTGCACCTTCCAAACCGTTCCCCCTATGCCGCTCTGCTCCTTCTCAGCTCTCCTGCTATTATGATCTCCTGCCCCTGCACACCACCGCACACCCGCTGTCTTCTTATCTTCATTCACCTACAGGCTTTGGACCTGTCCTGCTGCCGCACACCTACCCGCTGTCCATCTTTAACCATCTGCAGATGTGGGAGCTCTCCTGCCGCCACCGCCCGCTTCATCCTCCGCTGACATGGGACTGCTCCTGGAACATAGTAAGTGAAAAAGGAATTTTCCTCGATTGTAAGGGCCAAATCGATGGTGCGTCTTACAATCGAAGGCGTCTTACAATATAGGAAATACAGTAGTTATCATATCCCCTCTTACTGTAGATGCCTCTTTTATAATGTAAATCAATCTAATTCAGCTAGCCTCTCCTCATAAGTTAGATAGTCATCCCCTTTATTAATTTGGTGGCTCTTCTCTGCACTCTCTCTAGTTCCATAATATCTTTTCTTAGGATTGGTGCCCCAAACTGTACTCCATATTCAAGGTGTGGTCTTACTAAGGCTTTGTAAAGGGGCATAATAATGTTTACTTCCCTTCTATCCATTGCCGTTTAATGCAAGATAAGATCTTGTTTGCCTTTGCAGGTTCTGCATGACTTTGGGCACTATTGCTAAGCCTGCTGTCTACAAGCACTCCTAAATCCTTCTCCATCAAGGATTCCCCCAATTTATCCCCATTTAATTTGTATGTCGCCTTTTTATTCTTGCATCCCAAATGCATAACCTTACATTTATCTGTATTAAACCTCATATGCCATTTACCTGCCCACATCTCCAGTCTCTCCAAGTCCTTCTGAAGAGAAATTACATCCTGTTCTGATTCTACTGTACTACCTTACACAATTTAGTATCATCAGCAAAGATGCAGACTTTGCTCTCGATGCCAACCTCAAGGTCATTAATAAACAAGTTAAAAAGCAGGGGTCCCAGTACCGATCCCTGAGGTACTCCACTCATGACTTTAGCCCAACCTGAAAAATTTCCATTTATGACAAACCTCTGTTGTCTGTCCTTTAACCAGTTTGCAATCCAGTTTCATATATTTTTACTGAGTCCAATATTCTTTATTTTATATATCAATCTCTTGTGTGAAACCGTATCAAAAGCCTTTGCAAAATCTAAGTAGACCACATCAACTGCATTACCCTGGTCTAAATTCCTACTTACCTCTTCAAAGAAACAAATAAGGTTAGTTTGGGATGATCTATCCCTCATAAATCCATGCTGACTATTACTAATAATTTTGTTTTCCATTATTTATTCCTGAATATTATCCCGTATTAAACCTTAAGTAGTTTCCCCACTATTGAAGTCAGGCTTACAGGTCTGTAATTCCCCGGTTGTGATCTAGCTCCCTTTTTAAATATAGGCACCACATCTGCTTTACGCCAATATTGTGGTATTGAGCCTGTGTCAATGGAGTCCTTGAATATTAAATATAATGGTTTGGCTATTACTGAGCTTAACTCATTGAGAACACTTGGATGTATGCCTTCGGGGCCAGGTGCCTTATTTACTTTAATTTTTTCAAGCTGCTTATGAACTTCTTCCTCAATTAACCAATTGTTAATTAATATGGAGGTTGTGGCTTCCTCCTGCAGCACTACTGTTGAACTTGATTCCTCCCTTGTAAACACAGAGCAAAGAATTTGTTTAATTCCTCTGCTTTTTTTTTGTCTCCTATAATCTGCCTACCCATCTCACACTGAAAGGGTCCTATATTTTCTTTTCTCATTTTTTTGTTATTAAAGTACTTAAAGAACTTTTTAGGGTTGACCTTACTTTCTATTGCAATCCTTTTTTCATTATCCATTTTTGCTAATTTGATTGCCCTTTTGCAATTTTTGTTACATTCCTTATAATTCTGATACAATGTCTCCATCCCTTCTGGCTTAAAGAATCTAAACACCTTCCTCTTTTTGTCCATTTCCTCCCCTACCTGTTTATTTAGCCAATTAGGTTTTGACTTATTTCTTTTATACTTATTACCCAAGGGTATTCACTGATAAGTGTGCTTTTCTAACAATCTTTTAAAGACTGCCCATTTATCTTCTACATTTTTCCCTGCAAAAACATCTTCCCAGTGTATTACTTGTAGATTAGACCCCAGTTATTAAAATTTGCCTTTCTAAAGTTTAAGGTTTTTGTTGAACCCAAGTAATCTGTTTTTTGATCATTTATTTCAAATGAGACCATGTTATGATCACTGTTACACAAATGTTCCAGGACTTGAATATTTGTTATAAATTCTTCATTGTTTGATATTACCAAATCCAGTACAGTCCCTCTCCTGGTTGGTTCCTCAATAATTTGGGTCATATAATTGTCTTTAAGCACCCCCAAAAACCTGTTTCCTTTTGTTGTAATGCTAATCTCATTTCCCCAGTCTATGTCTGGATAAATAAAATCCCCCAATATGCAAACATGACCCAGTTTTGATGCCTTCTCCAATTGCTAAAGTATTGTAGCTTCCTCAATCTCACAGATATTTGGTGGTCTATTGCATATCCCTATAATTTTTTTTTATATATACTTTTACCTCCACTAATAATTTTTATCCACAAGGTCTCTACATTTTCATAATTCACTTCATAAATATCTTCCCTTATAATAGGTTTCAGATCCGGTTTAACATATAAACATAAACATACTCCACCTCCCCTTCGTCTGCACCACTAGACGAATCAAGGGCCTGCTCAGTGAGCTCTAAACCCCCTTCAAGATTGCCAGTTGTCTCTTCTGATCAGCAATCTCTGACTCTAAAGAGACCACCCGCTCACACTTCCCACAGCGGTATGCTCCTTAGAACAGCTGCTCCAAGTGCACATACATGTGGCAAGATGTGCATTGAGTAGCATTTTCAATCCTGCTCATTCTAGCAACTATGAAGTTTATAAGTAGCAACAATAAACTGTACTTCAATATACTATACCTTGTTTACACGCTTCCTTGTTCAAACTGCTTCTGTTTCTAACTGAACACTTTAAACAACCAGCACTTCAAATAAACCACACAGACCAGTACACGCAATCTCCTATACTTATAAATATACTTTTATTTTAATTTGTTATTGTGTATACCTCTACTTTATTTAAAACAATAAACATAGGAATGATACTGTACCAGCTGAATTGTTCTATGGGAAATCCTGTTCTACATCAGGGTCATGAAGACCACTGAAGATAAACATGAAAGACACTGAAGCAAAGACAAAAGATGGCCAGAGGCTCCTGTAGAATAAAACCCTTAAATATAAATTCAGATAAAAACAAATGATTAGACTTTTTTTTTTAATATTTGATCAGTTCTGCTTTCAGGCCCATGTTTGTACAATTAACTGCTACTCTCTGTGTTATGTTTTAGCTATTGACATCACATTTATTCCTGATTGGCCATTACCTTTAGCATTGTTGGTTTTTGCACACGTAGTAACGTAGCATTCTCTGCAGTGCTACTGGCTCTACTGTACCTTTCCTTTAAATCAGTGGAAATATGCATTTGAAAAAATGTACAGCACAAATCAGACAGTAAATGGTTTAATACGTTTATTTTAATGTGTGTAATCAGACATTTTAAAAGAGTTTGTAATTGCTGATCTCTTAAGAAGTAATGTAAAGAGAGTTAACAGAATGTTTAATCCTTTCAGTCAACACACTTGAGATGCATTCAGAGGGATTACTTCTTGCCTCCTCCACCTCCACCTCCACCTCCATGACCTCCACTGCTTTGACAGCCGTGACCTCCACTGCTCTGACCTCCACCTCCGTGACCTCCACCTCCGTGACCTCCACTGCTTTGACCTCCACCTCCGTGACCTCCGCCTCCATGACCTCCACTGCTTTGACAACCGTGACCTCCACTGCTTTGACCTCCACCTCCACCTCCGTGACCTCCACTGCTTTGACCTCCACCTCCACCTCCATGACCTCCACTGCTTTGACCTCCAACTCCGTGACCTCCACCGCTGCTACCCCCATGACCTTGATGGCAAGGTTCTGATGAGAAATAGAAGTATAATTTGAAGGAAGGGCTGAGATACATTTATTACTTCTAAATGATGGAAATGTCAGTAAAAAAATCATATCATACAAAGACAGCTTATTTAAAACAGAAATCCCCCACATTGAGGGACTTATTAATTTTACAGTAAAAGGAGGGACACAGAAGCGCACAGAAAATATTAAATTCCGATGTACTGTAATTTTGAACAGAACACAAAATAAGCAGGAAAGTGCTTAAAAGCACAAAAAATGAAAATATGCTGAAATAAGTATACAATTATACAAAATGATTACGAAACTATAATAATATAACTGTAACACGTCATTTAAATATGGCAAGAAACACCCTCAGATTTCTACTCCACTGGTAACCCACAGTAGAAATGGTTCTTGTCTGGTTGTCTGGGTTTGGTTCTAAATCATTTTTAGGTCTAGGTTTGAAAATCTGAAGGGATTTGGTTTTAGTTTTGTATTTAGTTTTGGAATGTAAAATTCTGGTACTTTCTGACTTCACACACCTAGTTTTGTCCATCTCTACTCAATACTGGATTGGTTAAAAAAAGTATTTTTCTCACAATATTACAATATATTTTCCATGTATCTCCATCTAAACAGTATGATAATAATCTAGGCCAATCTATCTACAGATCTTACTCTCATTTCAGGCACCCAGTTTTGCCCATCTCTTTCTAACAAAAACATGAAAAAGTTTTAGAACAAAAACTAAAACACCAGTGAGGGTGCCCACCCTTATTGTATATAAGTTATTGTGCAATCTATTGCTATTTCAGTTGTTTTTGTTATTTTTTAAAGACCCATTTTGGAGAAAGGATAAACCCTCTCATACAATTACAGTCAAGGAGAAGGCAGTGATATGTAGGAGATTGCTGGTTCAAAAGAGCTGTGTTTTCCTTAATCAACTTTATCCATAACAAGCATCATCATGGTCTCTACAGTCATTCTTTCCTATCCATTTATGTCAAGTTTTAAATTACTGTTTTCCCCCTATAGTAATAAGTGTATTGATGCATTGTTTTATACTTTATTGGGAGTACTGTAAAGAGAAACACAAACAGTGGGACTGTGCATATTGCTGCACAATGAATTACAGGCCCTTCCGTAAACAGCAGGATAAAGATCTGATTGACCATGCAGATTTTCTTACCTGGGCATTTTGGGGCAGGGCATGCGTCCTTGCATGATTTAGCTGGTGCACATGCTGAAATGAGAGAGAATGAATATCACTGAGACAGATATGTGCAAATCCTGTATGGTTTTTATGGACCTAGTAAATACAACTTATATGTGTGATAGCTAATGGCCAATCATGCAAAAGCTTTGAAACCCTACAGTAGATGAATGGGGTTCAACAAGTGCATTTCTGCGATTAGGTTAACAATAGAAAAGGTCATGCATTCATTGGAATTCCCTTGGATTCTCTTTAAATAACTGTTTTTAATTTATTCACAATAATCTTGGCGGTTATAATTTTCTGCAGAAAAATCAGTTTATCTTATACTTACAGTTTCCATTTCAGGTAAAAAATCACTTTATGATGATACATTGGAACAGTTTACTAGACTTTCAAATGATCCTTAAGTATCTCCCTGCTAAATAGAACAGCAGCACCATAACGAACTATGCACAGATTAAAACTATCCTCTTTCCACTGTTCCAATAGAATACATATATTTGCAATAACTATATACAGCTAAGAACATCTCTTTGTCATTCAGTCCAGACTTTTGCATGTATGATAGAGGCACCAGCTAGTAAATTCCATGTAATCCTATTCGGTATCATAAAGGACTACTTACGGTCAGAATCTTTGCATCCACCACCCTTTGATCCAGGCATGATTGCTCTTCTAGTTATAATCTGCTGTAGGGATGGAGATCTAGGATGGTACAGGTCTACCAGCAATGCCTGATGGTGCTGCTTTTATACACAAAGTGAAGCCATTCAATTATTGACAAGTGCTTCCAGGAACCAATGGGATCCCTGTCCAAACATCTATAATGAAGTATTTAGAATTCAATGCATATTTGTTAAATTGTTTTCTTTAATCAAGGGCAGGGTGTTTCTCAAGTTTGTATTTTTTATTTTACTCCAATAAAATAATGGGATTGCTGGTGTGTTTCTTTGCTACTCACTGTTGTGAGTAATTTCCAGCATAATACGAGCATTATTAGCAGCTGGAATGCTTAGGAAATGTTCCCATACATGAGCTTGAAAGATAACATAACTCCTTTCTTCAGGTCTGACCCATTGGAATTGCTTTGCAATGCATTGCTGGCAGCCAGGGGGTTTTGTGGCATGAGGCACCTGTATTACCTGCACCTTCGTTTTTACAAATCTACTTTAAAAATTATATATATATACACACACACACTCACACACTTTGCTCCTTGTTTTAAAGTTGTGTCCCCAGACTAATGAGACAGAAACTCAATACAATTTTGATGCAGATGTAAGCATTTTTGTAATTATTTTTTACTGTGCACCAAGAAATATATAGATCTATACATTTCCCTTTTGGTCTCTGTGAATAACATATTTATTTAATTCGCAATTAGGATTATTTTAGCTGTATTGATCGTCTGCAAGAACATCAAGTTATCCTATACTTACAGTTTGCATATAAGTGTGGTCAGGTCCCCCCTGGGTACCCCTTGGCTGCTCTTACTGCGGCTGGCTGTGGAGGCTAGGGCAGGGGCCAGTGGTGTTTGGTGTAGGATGCAGGAGCCTGCGGGCAGTTAGGAGAGGTGACCGGGTCACCGGAAATCCATATCGGCTCCCTTTGCAGGACGCCGCTATCTTTCCACAGTCGCGCAGAGAGGCCCTGAGGTGCGGCGGCCATTACCGAGATAGGCGCACATGAGCAGAAAGGCTTCACAGTGGCGTCCATCTTCGCTTTAGGCTCCGCAAGGGACTACGATCCCCTGCATCCCCCGGGGCTGCTAGATCAGGTGCCGCAGATCAGCCTGCTAGACCAGGTGCCACAGATCAGCCAATAGGGCTGCAGAGATCTCATGCACTAAGGCTGATACACTTGGTGCGCTAGAGGCCACGTCAGTCAGAGCTGGGACACGGAAGGGTGAGCTCAGGGTGTCAGTCGCCCCAGAGCTAGGTCAGAGACCCCCTTATAGGCCCCAGCTATGCCCTGACTCCCATAGTGATTGTGGACGCTTCAGGGGCAAGCCCTTAGGTAGGGACATTTCCCTGTAGTCTGTACAGTGTCAGGGACACAGCAGCAAGACGCCCCACAGTAGAGGTGGCCTGTGGTCTGGGACCAGACCACCACCGCAAGGTAGAGACTATTAAGGTGGGGCATTCCGGTCGGAGACCACCCCACCTGGAGGCTGATGACATCGCTGACGGCAACGGCGTGGGACCGAACGGATCCATCTCAGTTGGTGTACCAGGTGCTGGAGCACCTGGCAGGTATCATATAGTCAACAAGTGCACCAATTATACACTTTTACTGTTTGCAGCGATGTCACACACACTTGGGGTGGGAGAGACAATTGGGGCTGGACACTGGGACACTGGTGCCCCCTGCAACTAATCAGGTACACCACAGGCTCCCAGCAGCAGAGGTTCAGGTCTCCTGTGAGCCAACAGGTAAAATGCACCACACTGCACTCAGTAGCTGTCTCATCTCACAGAGGGTGTTGGAAGTAGCGCTTCTTAGATTCTGACCTTGGGTGCGCAAATCAGCAGTTAAACTAGAGAAACCAAACTCAAATACCATGTTTGTACCTTCTCAGCAAGAGGTCCATGAGTGGGTCTTAAAACTCCACAAACCCCAGTGCCACATGATCGCAATAGGAGGAGTCTCCGCCCTTACGTCTATGATTACCGTCCGCGACCACGCGTGAAATTCTCCTGGTCTGGCCGACGTCAAGATCCTAGGTCGAAAATATGACCCCACTTATCGTTGGAGTGTAGTACTACTGGCCACTGAGCAAGAAATATGCATGGAAGATGCCCCTCAGGCCCTAAATCAATCCGAGATCCTGCCCAATGGTTGCCCACTCATATTCCCTGGGCTACAAGCTTCCCTGCCCACGTCCACCCCAGGACCCTCCTTGGAGGTCCCCTATCAGTCTGAGGCTTCCCCCTCTTCCTATATCTCCAAGGGATGGATGACCAAAGCCCCAGTCTCAAGTACCCCAACTAGGTTAGACGTAACCATACCCCAGGTAACTTTCACTTCCAGTGCCATGCTAGAAACATCACACTGAGCCGACACTTCACCACCGACACCTACCCCCAGCCAGAATGAGAGCAGTGCTCTGCAGGCTGCTCGCCAAGGGCCAGCCTACTAAAGTCATCTGTCAACTGGCGGCCCCGACTTGAGAGTGACCCTACCACAACGAGTGGAGCCTTTAACAATGTCTTCTCAGTCCCAGAACTATAGGAAGCTTAGGGCTTTCATCAGGGTAACACCCACTCCTGTGTAAGAAGAAGGGATTGCGGCCTGGCAAGAATACACCCTAAAAGGTGTTGGAAGAGTGGTCCTGCACCGAGGTTGTGAAGTGGCAGCGGATCATGGAGTGTCTGCGACCTCCCGCCTCCACAATCGTGAGCATGCATCGGGAGGAAAACGCGGATGTAACGGCTGGGATGCTAGTAGATTTTCTACATGAGGCCTACAGTATGGAGGATGACGAAAGTGAGCTCTTGGCCAAATACTATGCCCTCCGCCAGAAAGAAAGTCAAGAGCTTTCGGCATTCATCCACCACATACAATTGGTGTTGTGGCCACTACTCACCCGCAAACTCATCCCCGTCTCCGGTGTGGATGAAGCCCGATATAAGCAGTTTCTGCGAGGGTCATGCTCAAACCACCCTATAGCAAACATGCTTCAGTGTGGCCTCATGCAATGGAGTCCACCTACATTCACGGGACTCTTGAATCAAGCGTCTAGGAAACATAGAAATAGATCAGAACAAAGGTAGGGGATAAGTTAAATGAATCAGTTATCAGGTTGAGCCCCAGGCACTGTTTCTTTTGGCTGGCTGCTTTGCTCAATGTTAGAGTAGCCACCAAGGAACACATAAGGAACACTGCTGATCAGTCCATGTGAAGTCCATCTCTGGGAAGGAGTGTGGAGACCATCTGAGACACTTGGGGAAGGAGTGTGGAGTTGGACTGTGACCAGCTGGAGGTTCATGTCGGAGTGGCTGCTGTGTGCAGCACTCTGATATCCTGAAGCAGAGAAGCGGACAGGGTAAACACATTTGATGTTGGTCCCGGCACCTAGGAAAGGTAGATATCATTCCCCACACCCCTGTAAGTGTGTATATTTTTGTAAGTTGTATTCTTGTGTGTTTCTGTGGTCTATCCAAAATAAACCTCATTTTATTTCACTGCCTTGTTTTGCCCTGTGATTGATCCTTTAAATATAAATGGTGTTAAAATACCTGGTCTACCGTGACAGGCTTCTCCTACCTCCAGGGCTGAGGCGAACCAAAGTGACGTCATCTGCTACAACTGTGGCCAGGAGGGCCACTTCTCGCAGAACTGTCCGGAGCCAAAAAAAAAAAAAAAATAGGACATCAAACCCTAAGTACATGACCTGCAAGGTCAAGTCGGCAGAAACAACCGCCACATCCTCGGAGAGCACCCCAGCGCTAAACACGGAAGACACCCCCTTCGGACGCTTACAGTCACGTGGGACCGGCAGCAATCATACGCATCCTTGTGGACGGTATATATTCCTTGGCATTGCTAGATACCGGGTCCCAAGTAACAATTATATACCGACCCTTCTACAACCAACATCTAAAACATCTGCCCCTACAGTCGGCGGACAATATGAAGTTGTGGGGACTCAGTAATGAGGACTACCTCATCGACGGTTTGGTGAAGGTTAGGTTGGACATACCGCAGCTGATCACTGGCAAGTCTCATACCATGGAAGTGAAGGCTTTGATATGCCACGAACCCAGAGAACATCCAAGCTCCCTGATCATATTGGGGACCAACGCTGATGTGGTGTGGGGTGGTGATTTGAGCATATCTGCAAAAGGCCAGCAGACTACCCATATTCCCTATGGATCCACCCAGTACTGTAGGAAGAGTGTTGCTAAATATCGGCCCAAGAGGGATATGGGAATCTCTTTAACCACAATGCGGGGTTAACCGAGATTCCACCAGGGGGAGTGAAGTGCTTGGACACAGTGTGCTGCTACCCAGGTCGTGATGACGTGATGACCAGTACTTCTCCCTAGAGAGTATGTCCGAAAAATATGCCAACCGAGGCTACAAGCTTGTGCCAGAAGAACGAGAGTGGAAGTTAAAACTCCCTGTATGGATCAAGGTGTTCGTTCAGAATATCTCATCTTACATCATGCCCTTCGATCAAGGTCAAAGGCTGGGTCAAATATACCCAGTCACCCCTGTCGAGATGATGGCCCAAGTGAACACCGCCGCCGTGCAAGATCAGCTGGCCGGGCTGGCATTCGACTTGAATCAACCCTGTCCGCCGAGTGGAAGGATCGGCTAACGACTAAGTTGGAGGAATGCCGGGAAGTGTTCTCCACCAGCTAAATGGATGTGGGGTGTAGCCAAAACGCCCAGCACACCATCAGACTGAACAATACCACACCCTTCCGGGAGCATTCCCGGCGCATCACTCCCAGAGATGTGAATGACGTGAGGTATGTCCTCCAGGAGATGGAAATGGCGGGCATTGTGATGTAATCTCGTAGCCCCTACGCATCCTGCGTGGTGGTATGAAAGATAAATGGGTTGGTCCGTTTATGTGTGGACTATCGCACCCTGAACAAACACACCGTACCCGACCAGTACACTCTGCCGCGGATGGAAGGGATTCTCAACACACTGTCAGGAAGCCAATAGTTCAGTGTCCTGAACCTGAGATCTGGGTACTGCATTCAGGAAGCGATCTCATCTGCACCAGGTATATCCGATGCTCATTTGGCTGTGTATTACTTTATTTATATATCTATTGTGATTATATATGGACATTCTATACAGGACAATACATCCTATTCCCCCATCTTGGGGAATTACATCGAGATTTGTATACTCATTTCCCTGTGAGCCTCCCCCCCTCATGTTTTAAGCATTTATGTGGTTGCAACCTACAGACCTGTATGGTATATTTAGATTCAGACATTTGTCTTTTTGTATCCACCTTGTTATTTAGGCAGGTATTAAAATACATGTTTCTGATTGTCTGCAGGACCTAGGAAGGGGTTAGTGTTATTTATATATGGTCAGCTAGCAGTGGCACTACCTGTGATTAGTTCACCTTATTTGACAATTTGTCTTTATGACCAGCCAGTCGTGATTTCATTGGGTTCTTTGTCCCCAATGTTATCTTTAATTCAGGTGTAACTTTCTAGTTAGTTACTTTCTGTAGTACTGTAGTGACCACGGTTATTCTAACACAAACCAGTGGCAATCGCCAAAAAGACCCAGGTACATGCTGGATACATGCCTTAAACTTGCCTTAAACTAGACCCAGCATTTCTGCATTGATTAATGGCCCATCAGATTAACAGCGGGGGTCCCTGGCAGTCCCATTCAAACTGAATGGGACTGCCAGGGACCCCTGGTGTGTTAATCCTATGGGTCATTAGTCAATGCAGAAATGCCTCCAACTTGCCTTAAACTAGCCAGGTTACACCCAGCACATACCCAGAATGTAACCGGGCTAGTTTAAGGCAAGCTTTAGAATACTCGTGGTCTCGTTTGTACCTTATTGTAATTGTCTGTGTATATGTATTGTACTTTTGGAAGTTTTCAAGCCTGGTTCCATGTGTGTTATTTTAGCTTTTGTTAGATGTGTATTGATTAAAATTATTTTCTATTACTTTGGACACATCTGTTGTCTTCTAGTTTGATATAACTGAGTGCTTGCTAGTGGGATTTTTTGTTCTTTGTGTGTCTATAGTATTCTTCCCCAATAGCCCCGCTAGTCCTGTTTATTACAGGGATAGTCTGGTTTATGATATCATTTATTCTCAAAGGAGTTGATTGCGGTATCTTCTTTGTGAGTTGTGTATAATACAGTACATGAGATTGCTGGAATGGCTTTGAGCAGGTACAAGCAATTCAAGAATCTTCCCCTAATTCCCATATATCCATCACTGGCTCTTATAATTTCACCTCTTATTGTTAATTGCAACAGAGGGTTTAGAGTCCCCTGGTGCACGGCTTATTTATAAACACGTGTCTCTACCAAGTCACCATGGTGGTGATATCACTTTTGACATCACTATGGTGGTGACATCACTATTATGAAATCGCTTTCTGCAGAACTTTGAGAAAATAGTGGAGTGAGATGCCACCTACAGCAGAGGTAGGTTTATAAGGGGTTAAATGATATTGGGAAGATCACTCGCTGTCACTGACATGGGTCTGACGCTGAAGTGTGTAGTGGTACAACTTGCTGATAAATGAGAAATTCTGCGTAAGCAGCTGCATACAGTTTGTATGCTACAGCTCGGTACTAATTTGCACCGCAGCCAATTAAATATTGCTTTTAACTGTAAAATCCTATTTGGGTATAAGTCAGGTTTTCAGGATATCCCTGCTTCAGCACAGGGGGCGCAGGTGTTGACTGCTGTAACAGGGATATCCTTAAAATCTGGCCTGTTGGTGGCCCTTGAGGACTGGAGTTGCCTCCCCCCCCCCCCTGGTATAGATGCTTTGCCTAGTTACACTTTTCACCCACCCAACATCAAAGTTATTACTTCCAGCAACAGCTACAGCAAACATAACACTAGTTACAATTACTGTATAGCATTTTGCATTCCTGAAACGCACAAGGATTGCATTTCAAATTAAATGTAAATCCTAGGTTGGAATGGGCCAGTTCAGTCTGACTTCATGCTTGGCTTGTGAGAAATGGAGTAAATGATTATAATACTAGTACTGTAAGGCATGCTACTGTATCCTACACGAAGAAGCAAGTTCAACTTTGCCAATGTTTTAATACATGCAGTGATTAGGCATGTCACTGAACCGGAAACCCCACTTTCGTATTTAGTGATGCAGAACTTGGGTGGCTTAGAACGTTTGACCTTGGAATCTTAAGTGTTTCTGCTCTGATTACGTCTCATTTGTGATGTCAAACCATACACTGCAGCCCACCAATCCTAAAAGGTCTCCTGCAAACCCACTGTAATTAATTCAAGGTAACATGTCCCTTGGCACAAAGGGGATGAGTGTGTTAACAAACCGATTAACGTGAATTCACACAACAAAGTTCAGACGGTTTCTGCTCCAAGAAATGTATAATCTGGGAAGGAAGGTTCAGCAGAATCCGTGTGAAGGGCTGGTGTTCGGAGTATGTAACTTTATTCATAGTGAAAAGGCTATTGGATAGGCTTTTTTTTTTAAGTCAGGTTTTTTAGGGCATTTTTAAATATGCAAAGGGCAGGGTTATTAGTGCCTGAGGTAATATGTTGCCAAGGAGAAATCTTGGAGAATAGAAAGTCTTTATGTTCAACATGTTTATGAACAGTGTTAGAATATGCACACTGGCATGCAATTTTTTTTATTTTTGATGCTCACCCATTCACATTACAATAGATGAATAGACCGTAAGATGTTCTGTGGTCACCTCCCTAAGTGTTATACTGTTGTATATCAATATACATCAAATTTCCATGTGGTCACCACTTCAACTATTAAGTTCTAAACAAAATTAATTACATGTTAAATATATAAAATGTTAGATAATCCAATACCTGCTATGCATTTAAAATGTGACTGATTTGTGTCTCATAGTGTTCTAAGATGCTACTTGACTAAATGTGGTAAGTCAATAAGAAAAGCTGTAAACATTTATCAGGAAATAAGCTGCTCAGGTGTCATGCTCATTTTGAATTACATTGTAATCTTTTCCAGGCACACTGCCTGTATTGTTCTACCTTTATAAAACATTGACAAAGAGAAGTAACTCACAGTGTATTTCCTGGTAAAACATTTTATGAAAGAACATTATGTCAACTTTTGTGCTGAATTCAAATTTAGTGATCTGTGCTTCAGGTCAGTGACCAATGATATTGCTCAAGGACACAGTGGACAAGACAAGCACTTCACATGAAACAAGTACAGTACTCTACTCTGTACGAGGAACAGCTTTGTAACAAGCCTGTTTTGATGCTGCTGAACAGTCTTTCAAACGAAGTGCCATAAATTATTGTTTGGACATTTTGAACAATATAAACTAACATTCTGAAACCATCTGGGCACTTTTTAATTTTCCACGTTTAGCCTTAACCAGTGAATAGAGGTGGGCAGGATTGCAGACCATAGGGGTGATTCACTAAGCTCAGATTTTTTTGCGCTAAAATGGAAACATTTTGCTCGGGAGCAAAAGGGTGAAGCCAAATGCACTATTCACTAAGGCAGCTCGGTGCGTTTTGGCCTTGCCGAGCCAAAAAATGCCATATCGTGCGAGCATCTCTTTCCCCCCCCTGCTATCGTGCTTAAAGTTATATAGTGCGATAGCTGATAGAACAAAAAGCAGCCTGTAAGAACTGCATGGAGACGCAGCGTCCCCATGCCCGGCTCTTACAGGCTATTGTACTGTACAAATAGTATTTTGAATAGTAGTGTAGATGAGCACGGGGTCTCCTGAGCTGAACCGCGTTGGTTTCAACCTCGGGGACCCCCTACTTCATGAGATACAGGCCCCGGTATGGGGTGCCAGTATCCCCTGTACTTTAAAGCTTCCGCGTCACGTGACATGGGGATTTAAATCCTGCATGGGGATACCAGCACCCCATAACGGGGCCTGTATCTCATGAAGTAGGGGGTCCCCGAGGCTGAAACTAATGCGGTTAAGCTAGACACCCTGCACATCTACACTAGTATCCAAAAACACATATCAATAAACAATAATTCATTACCATAGTGGATAGTCGTTTATATATCACACGTCACGCAACGTGGACGCAATCAAAATGGCTGCGACACAGACATCCGATGCCCCATCACGATGCCTGTAACTCAAAAGCAAGGGGTCCCAGAGGCTGAAATCAATGCAGTTCAGCTCAGGGGACCCCCTGCTCCCGCACACTATTATTAAAAATACATTAATCCAGCTTCATTACCATAGCGGTTATCCGTTAAGGCAATGAAGGGGTTAGGGCACAATAGCATGTTTATTGGGGACAATTGCCCCCAATAAACATTGCAATATACAATACACCCACCCCCTGTGCCCCCAACAACCCCTACACCCCCCTAACATACATCAAATATCTTTATTTTGGGGGGATGCACAGGAATGATACTATAGGCCGGCGGTGTCCCTCGGGCGGTACCGCAGGTGCCTGGGGGTCCCCGCTTGCCTGCAGTGCCAAGTCTGTGCCCCCGAAAATAATAAAAAAATACATCAATACTTTAAAATAAATACACCCCCCCCCCCTCCGCACCCTAACACATACACTACAGTAATGGGCAAAATTACTATTATCCACATATGGATAATAGATTATTTGCCCATTATTACACCCTACATTAGCATGCATTAATAAAGTTATTAAATACAGTTCTACTTACCATAGCAAATATCATGGTCATCCTTCTCTTGAAACTGCAAGGTCCCTCTGTCCTCCGTTGCCAGAAAAATACATAGCAAATACATTCTAATTTCCCCTAACCCCTTTAATCCCCTTAGCAGATAATAACCGCAAAAGTAATTAAGGGGTTACATACAGTAGTTACATAGTTAGATAGATACATAGTAGTTGAGGTTGAAAAAAAACGTACGTCCATCAAGTTCAACCTATGCTAAATTTAGACACTGTATTTAGATACTGTATCCTACATCTATACTTACTTATTGATCAAGAGGAAGGTAAACAAAAAACTCCAGTGACATATCATCCAAAGATATCTTAGAAGGGGAAAAATAAATTCCTTCCTGACTCCAAGAATTGGCAATCGGATTAATCCCTGGATCATCATTCTTCCCATGTATACTTATTTGGTATATCCCTGTATACCTTTCCTTTCTAACAAGATTTCCAACCTTTTTTTGAACAAATCTATTGTATCTGCCATCACAGTCTCCTTGGGTAATGAATTCCACATTTTAACTACCCTAACTGTAAAGAACCATTTTCTGTGTTGCTGGTGAAATCTCCTTTCCTCCAACCTTAAGGGATGGCCCGAGTCCTTTGTACTGCCCGTGGGGTGAATAGTTCTTTTGAAAGCTCCTTGTATTGTCCCAGAATATATTTGTATATAGTTATCATATCCCCTCTTAGACGCCTCTTTTCTAATGTAAATAAGTCTAATTTAGCTAGCCTCTCCTCATAAGTTAGATTGTCCATGCCCTTTATTAATTTGGTGGCTCTTCTCTACACACTCTCTAGTTCCATAATATATTTTCTTAAGATTGGTGCCCAAAATTGTACTCCATATTCAAGGTGTTGTCTTACTAATGCTTTGTAAAGGGGCATAATTATGTTTACTTCCCTTCCATCCATTGCCGTTTAATGCAAGATAAGATCTTGTTTGCCTTTGCAGCTACTGCACTATTGCTAAGCCTGCTGTCTGCAAGCACTCCTAAATCCTTCTCCATCAAGGATTCCCCCAAATTATCCCCATTTAATTTGTAATTTGTAAGTCGCCTATTTATTCTTGCATTCCAAATGCATAACCTTACATTTATCTGTATTAAACCTCATCTGCCATTTACCTGCCACGTTTCCAGTCTCTCCAAGTCCTTCTGAAGAGAAATTACATCCTGCTCTGATTCTACTACCTTACACAATTTAGTATCATCAGCAAAGATGGAGACTTTGCTCTCGATGCCAAACTCAAGGTCATTAATAAACAAGTTAAAAAGCAGGGGTCCCAGTACCAATCCATGAGGTACTCCACTCATGACTTTAGCCCAACCTGAAAAAGTCCCATATACTGTATGACAACCCTCTGTTGTCTGTCCTTTAACCAGTTTTCAATCCAGGTGCATATATTATAACTGAGTCCAATTGTGTACACCAACCACTTGTGTGAAACCGTATCAAAAGCCTTTGCAAAATCTAAGTAGACCACATCAGCTGCATTACCCTGGTCTATATTCCTACTTACCTTCTCAAAGAAACAAATAAGGTTAGTTTGGCATGAACTATCCTTCATAAATCCATGCTGACTATTACTAATAATTTTGTTTTCCATTAGGTATTCCTGAATATTATCCTGTATTAAACCTTCAAGCAGTTTCACCACTATTGAAGTCAGGCTTACAAGTCTGTAATTCCCCGGTTGTGATCTAGCTCCCTTTTTAAATATAGGCACCACTTCTGCTTACGCCAATATTGTGGTACTGAGCCTGTGGTAATGGATTATTGAATATTAAATATAATGGTTTGGCTATTACTGAGCTTAACTCCTTGAGAACTCTTGGATGTATGCCATCAGTACCAGGTGCTTTATATACTTAAATTTTTTCAAGCCGCTTATGAACTTCTTCCTCAGTTAACCAATTGTTCATTAATATGGACGTTGTGGCTTCCTCCTGTGTGCTACTATTGCAATTGATTCTTCCCTGGTAAACACAGAGGCAAAGAATTTGTTTAATACCTCTGCTTTTTCCTTATCTCTAATAATCTTCCTATCCATCTCACACTGAAAGGGTCCTACATTTTCTCTCATTTTTTTGTTATTAAGGTACTTAAAGAACTTTTTAGGGTTGACCTTACTCTCTATTGTAATCCTTTTTTCATTTTCCATTTTTGCTAATTTGATTGCCCTTTTGCAGTTTTTGTTACATTCCTTATAATTCTGATATGATGTCTCCGTCCCTTCTGACTTAAAGAATCTAAACGCCTTCCTCTTCTTGTCCATTTCCTCCCCTACCTGTTTATTTAGCCACATTGGTTTTGACTTATTTCTTTAATACTTATTACCCAAGGGTATACACTGATAAGTGTGCTTTTCTAACAATCTTTTAAAGACTGCCCATTTATCTTCTACATTTTTCCCTGCAAAAACATCATCCCAATGTATTACATGTAGATTAGACCTCAGTTTATTAAAATCTTCCTTTCTAAAGTTTAAGATCTTTGTTGAACCCAAGCAATCTGTTTTTTATAAGCTACTTCAAATGAGACCATGTTATGATCACTGTTACCCAAATGTTCCAGGACTTGAATATTTGTTATTACTTCTACATTGTTTGATATTACCAAATCCAGTATTGCCCCTCCTTGTTGGTTCCTCAATAAATTGGGTCATATAATTGTCTTTAAGCACCCCTAAAAACCTGTTTCCTTTTGTTGTAATGCTAATCTAATTTCCCCAGTCTATGTCTGGATAATTAAAATCCCCCATTATGCAAACATGACCCAGTTTTGATGCCTTCTCCATTGGCAAAAGTATGTTAGCTTCCTCAATCTCACAGATATTTGGTGGTTTATAGCATATCACTACAAACATTTTCTTTATACATTTACCTCCACTGCTAATTTTTATCCACAAGGTCTCTACATTTTCATCATTCCCTTCATAAACATCATCCCTTATAATAGGTTTTAGATCCGGTTTAACATATAAACATACTCCACCTCCCCTTCTATTTGTTTGATCCTTCTGAAAAAGGGAATAACCCTCTAAATTAACTGTCCAGTCATGAGTTTCATCCCACCATGCTTCAGTAATGCCTATGATATCATACAGCTCCCTTGCAGCTATTAATTCAAGCTCCCCCATTTTATCTGTCACGCTTCTTGCATTAGCAAGCATGCATTTAAGTTTATTTTCAGCCTGTACTTTTATCCTGTCTGCTCCTTCCTTTCTGCGCCCACTTGGTTTAGCCTTTAGAAGTTTTCTAGTATTATCTGTATTTACTATGGGTGTCTCACTGCTTGCCAAGCTCACAATTACTTTCACGGTTATTAACCGCTAAGGTGATTAAAGCTTTAGGGGATATTAGAATGTATTTGCAATACATTTTTCTGCCAAATGAGGAGAGGGGTGTTGCTGTATCCTGCAGAGGACATCCATCATATTGATGTGGTAAGTAGAACTGTATTTATTTAATTTATTTATGCTGTTGTATGTGTTTAATAATGGGCAAATAATCTATCATCCATATCTGGATAATAGTTATTTTGCACATTACTCTACTGTATGGGTTTGGTGGTGGTGCTGGGGAAAGGGTATTGATTTTTTAAATGTAGGACATGTTTTATGTTTTTGCATACAGGGTTTGTACCTTAGGTCCGAGGGGGACCTCTGGAGACCACCTGAGGACTCCCTGACGGCCATGAGTACCACCTACGGACACATAGGGAAACACCTGCGGGAAGAACTGGGAGCCCCACAGCTGTGAACGGCCTTCGTTGTAGCCTGGCAGGGGTGAGCGCAAGATGTATTTATTTTATTTATTGTGATTAATGTATTTTTAATGGGCAAATGCACTATTATCCATTTGTGGATAATAGTAATTTTGCCCTTTACTGTAGTGTATGTGTGAGGGGGAGGGGGGGGATTCTTTTTTTTTAGCAAGTATTGTTTATTTTTGGGGGCCACACCATTGGTACCGTAGGCCCGCGGACACCCCCACAGACACCTGTGGGGACACCCAGACACCCGCGGACCCCCGCGGGGTCAGCCAGGAACACCCGCCAGCCTGTTGTATGGATGGTTTGCCTGCAAAAAGGTAAACAAAGAAAAGTTTTCTAAGTCCAACTCCTTTTGCGCCTGCCTTTAGCTGGCTCGATTTTCTGGCACATTTTTAAAGCACGATTCACTTAGCACTGCTTAGTGAATCCCAAGTACTGGCAAATAATTTCGCATTTGCCGAATTTGGCGCATTTTACACGCAGGGCAGAAAAAATGCCTTTAAGGCCGATAAAGCACTGTTTTCAATGCTTAATGAATCGCACTGCAGCCTTTATCGGACTTAAAGGGTACTATGCGCTCTTAAAGCCACTTATCGGAATTTAGTGAATCGGCCCCTATGAGTGGAAGATGGAGTATAGAGTGTCTGTGCATATTCATTCTTCCTTGTAGTTTTTGGCTGGTTTCCCCAATGTAGCAATAGTGTATATGATTCAGTGCAACAAATGTGACCAAGGTTGCTACATTGGGGAAACCAGCCAAAAACTACAAAGAAGAATGAATATGCACAGACACTCTATACTCCATCACGAAGAAGGAAGATACTGCTCACCTGTGGGACATCACTTCTCACAACCAGATCATTCCATAAATGATTTAAAAATCAAAATCCTCAATGGAATGTTTAAAAGCACCCAAGAACGGAAAACATTTGAACTCAGAATGATAAGACTCTTTGACACTGTAACAGGGGACTTATCCCTGTTCACAAATGTGCCTCTAATCCAGCAGTGTGGTGGTTAACTGCTGGTAGACAATTAACTAACACCACCTGGCTAATTGCAGGTGGTAGAAAAAGCCTGCCTTTGAGACAGGAAGAGAGACTCCTTAGCTCACGTGTGAGCTGAACAAGGAAACAGAGCAGAGGTTCTTGAGTCTCCCAGGAGAGACTGACCAAGAGAACACAGATCTCTGGAGCTGACAAATAAGACTTCTAAACGTGGATGCTGATAATCCGGAGAAAAGGCAGCAACCCTGGAAACAGATAAGACTTTATTTTCCATTGACTGTTGTATATATATATATATATATATATATATATATATATATATATATATATATATATACTGGGCTACCCAGGCTATTCATCAGGCTATATATATATGACTTGGGCTGATGAATAGCCTGGGTAGCCACCCAGTTAAAAGGGGCTGAAATAGAAGGATACATATATGCCAAAGTGGAGCAAGTTTTATTGGGCTCACTATTTCTCTGATGTTGATTTTTGCTGTGTTTAAAGCGACAGGCACAATAAAGCCTTGTTTTAATATCACCTTAAAACAGTCTCCATTATGTACCTCTGCACATGTCCTCCTACAGACACCAAAACCAAAGGACTTAATGCGGACATGGGTTTTCTCACACCCTATCAAAATTGTTTGTAATTATTCTGCTTGCCTCAATTCTTATCCACACTTTATCTCCCCCCCAGCATCCCTTCCCCTACCCACCTTTCTTTGACACTTTCCCCTGGCTTCAAACACTTAACACCCTACCTTATCTACAGAAAATATCTGTTGGTTTTTTTCCCCCTTCTCTCTACACTGTTTTAGCCATTGAATCCTTTGTATATCAGTATAGCTTGACCTGAAGAAGAGAGGAGAACTCTCGAAAGCTTGTCCTATGACATCAATTGTTAGTCCAATAAAAAAGGTATCACCTAATACTGAAGAACTCATTATATCTATATATATATATATATGAAAAAACAAAAGAAAAACAGGCGCACTCCTAGTGTATTAAAGTATCTAAAAGTTTTATAGGACTATTACATATAAAAAGCGCACTCAAAAACAGAGTATAAAATCAAGCATGGAACAGAGAAAACCCGGGCGCTCCCGCCGTAGAGAGTAATAAATGGGATGAAATGTAAAAAAGTTTTTACAACCTTGAAACTGTTGTACAAGGGTCCCCTCAGTGACATCATCTCTCCTATGACCCTGACCCCTATAGGATCTATCCAGGATCCTTGTTAGTACAGGGAAAAAGGGGGAGCACAGGTAGAGGGATAATGTTGTATGATATAATGATATATAAAGCCTCTGATAAAACTCTAATAAAAAGTGGTGGGAGTAATAAAAATGCAAACACACTTACACAGCCTTGTGTAAATGCTGTCACATCAAGGTATTTTTGGGTTCTTCTTTATTTTCTTCCTCTTTTTCTTTTTCTTCTGTGGTGGTGTCTTTTTTTGTCCCTTTTCTTTTTAAGTCCAGTGAAGTTCTTCTATTCGCCGGCGACTCTTCCTTCAGGCGTCACCCTCAAGTCAAACAGAGAAATAGCAGCAATTGGGTACTCAATCGCCATAAGACTGCAAGGGTCCACGCCAACCGTTCCTTTGATGCCTCCTCTGCTGTAACCGGTAGCTCAGCAGGATGTATGGATACTCCAGGAACCGGATGATGTCATCACTCAGCGTCCCATATAGAGATTTCCTCTGGTATCGACACCTTCAACTGGCACTGTTCACCATAGAATGCTGCATATAACCGCAGTCAATGGAATCTCGGCAGCCCAAAGACAGTCCTCAATAGCCGCAAAAATGCACTCTCTGCTCGTGAGTAATAAAAACAGTTGCTGTGTTCGCTACTTTAGGAAGCGCCCTACGCGTTTCATCACTGATGACTTTGTCAGGGGTTTCCGTAGTAAATTATATCTATCTATCTATCTATCTATCTATCTATCTATCTATCTATCTATCTATCTACATATATACATATATATATATATATATATATATATATATATATATATATATATATATATATATATCTACATATATATATTGTGACAGAAACCAGGGGTTGGTAATAAACTCCATATACAGGGCTCCCAGGATACTGAACAGTTTCTGTCCTGTCTAAGCTGAACAGGGCAGCCTCGTGGTACAGGCACTCCATTCCACAGTTTGTCTGCTGCCTGTTTTCTGTCACCTGTCATGCTGATTAGAGTTCAGGTATATAAGACCTGTTTCCTGTTTCCTCTGAGCCCCGCCCAAGAGCCTGGAAGGCTGCTGAACTGCAGAGGGGTGAGAAAGCCTCTTTCCCAAATCGCTTCATTCATTCTGTTAGTTTGTCTAAAGACTGCAAAGGTACTTATTTTGTTGGTGGAAGTGGACAAGCCACTTCCAACTCTGAGTCAGGGACATCTAAGTTTAAGTTATCGCTCAGACGAGCAGCTTTTTGTTTGGCTTTGTTTTCTGTTTAAACTGTGGCAGTCTCAGTGCCTGGGACTGAATAAACCAGGCATAGCCTGTTTAAAGGAACAGTACGTGACGTCTCATCATTTAACCTACCCTAAAAGACCGTGTTCTAACAGTCCCGGACAGACGGCGGAGCCCCGGAGTAAGCCGTTTGTCACAATATATATATATATATATATATATATATATATATATATATATATATATATATATACCGTCTCTCATTTTGTTATAAAACTGTGGATGTTTAATGAATTTATGATTTTGTGAAGCATGCAGTCACCAATATAAACCAACAGTCTAATAATGGAATGTTGTATGTGGATATTAATGATAGGCTTGTTTGTCACCATTTTTAAAATCCGAGAACCCATTCCAAGGCTACGGCAACTATAAGGCCGCGTCTAGGGTGAATCTGAGTGCGCGTGCGTGATTAAACACGTTATGGAAATGTGTTGCTCTAGAGTGCGTGCCCGTGACCGCTCAGCTGCTTGCAGATACAAATATTTTTGAATTTGTAGTGTGATGGCTGCGTCACATGAGCAGTTTGCCAATGAGGGCAAACCAGCTCCGTGACGTCACAGCCACGCACCCCCCCCCCCACACACGTGCGCAACTACACATTTTCAACTGGACAGTAATCACCCCTACTTATTCAACGCCTGACGCCACGGCGCTCGAGCGAGAGCGCGGTCGCTCTCAGCCTGGACACGGCCTTATCCAAGTTTCTCAAATGCAGAAATACATTTTAAACTCTTTGGTACACAGAGCCATTATTTGTGTAATGTCCTACCATGTTGGTACAGCTATATACCCATATTAACTCATTGTGTAGCCCAGGGATGCTCCACTCCAGTCCTTTAGCCTCCCCCAACAGGTTATCCCTGCTTCCGCACAGGTGGCTCAATCAGTCCCTGCTTCAGCACAGGAGCAGGGACTGTTTGAGCCACCTGTGCTGAAGCTATGAAATCCTGAAGACCTGTTAGGAGGGTGAAGGGGGAGCGGCTTGAGGACTGGAGTTGGGCACCCTGGGGCAGCCCATCTCCTTAGACCTATTGTCTTGAATGTGAGGCGTTCAGCGAACACAGACATATGCATGAAATCTTACACTGAGTTATAAATTAAAATATATATTTTTTTTATATATATTGGGGGTTTGGGGTATATTTTTATATATATTGGGGGTTTGGTGTATAATTTTTATATGTATTGGGGTTTGGGGTATATTTTTATATGTATTGGGGGTTTGGGGTATATTTTTATATGTATTGGGGGTTTGGGGTATATTTTTATATGTATTGGCGGTTTGGGGTATATTTTTATATATATTGGGGGTTTGGGGTATATTTTTATATGTATTCGGGGTTTGGGGTATATTTTTATATGTATTGGAGTGTTGGAGCATATTTGTATATGTAGTGGGGGTGGTTGGGGCATATTTTAATATGTAGTAGGGGATTTGTTTTTTGTTTTTAATATATGTATTGGGGACTGGGGGTACTTTTTATATGTATTGGGGCAAGTGGGGATATTTTGTATTTGTATTGTTTTTTTTTAAATATTTTGGGGGGCATGGGGTATTTTTTGTTAATGTATTGGGGGTATATTTTTATATGTATTGGGGTGGTTGGGGTATTTTTTAAATGTACTGGGGGTGGGAGTATATTTTTTTATATGTATTGGGGTTTGGGGTATATTTTTATATGTATTGGGAGTTTGGGCATATTTGTATATGTATTGGGGGTTGGGGTATATTTTTAAATGTATTGGGGGGTTGGGGTATATTTCTATATGCACAGTAGTGGGGGAGGGTTAGGGCATATTTTTATACGTAGTGGGGGGTTGGGGTATATTTTTATATGTAGTGGGGGATTTGGGGTGTATTTTTTTAATATATGTATTGGGGGCTGGTGGTACTTTTTATATGTATTGGGGCAAGTTGGCGGTATTTTGTGTATGTATTTTTTTTATATATATATTTGGGGGGGGGGGAGCATGGGGTATTTTGTGACCATTACGTGATTCCTGCTAGCGGAGCAGCTACCGGCACCCCTTACAGAGGTAAGTATCTCTGGAAGCAGGGGGTCCCTTGAGCTGAAATTAATGGGGTTCAACTCTGGAGACCCCCTGCTTCAATCCTATGTTATAAAAAAATTGCTAAATAAATCGCCTGCTTGGATTGCCTCTTTAACAATATGATCGTAAAAACTGACTGCCAGCCAGTAACACGTATACAGGAACACCCAAATCGGCAAATATGGGGTAGATCCTTACAAGACATATTTCAGATGACCTTCCCCTGCCCCCCTCACTCCCCATTTTGCCCAACTGTACAGCTGGCACCCAGTTTCTTCCACCTGATATGGGCGGCGCAGGCCCGACCCCACAGTCAGCACCTCGAGCCTGCCAAATCTCTGGTTGGAACATAACCACGGGCCCGTCAGTACAATCCTACCCTGATTCTTAGCATTTTTCTGGCACCTTTAAGCAGGCTAACGTGGCAGTTCCACTGAAGCTTTGACAATGCACCCAAACTTAAAGATATCCGTAAAGCATAACAAAACAAATTGCGGGTGGGAGGGAACGCTAAGGATTGTTCTCACTGCTTCTACTTTTAACCCCTTAATGCTCACCCCTTTACAGTACCACACTTTTCTATGGGCAGGAGATGCCCTGGTCTATCAGGTGTTCCCTGCACGTATATTTATCAAATGATCAAGAATGATCACAAAAAGGTGCCCACTAATTTGCACACAGCCTAAATAACATGAGCAGTCTATAAGGGAATTAATTAGTCCCAGCATACATATAAGGCAAAAACCAGGAGAGATAAAGATAAATTTTTATTAATTGCTTATAACTCGTCCAGATGAAAAAATATATATACACCAATAAAATAATTTAAAAAACCCCACTGAAGTATGCCTATTTTTGTGAACCATACATATAAATATATGTATATATATATCCTTGTTATAGTGAACGCATACTCTCGTATTCAAATACCCTATATTTGAATATACCCTATCTACTATGTAACTATGTATATTCTGTGCCGAAAATATGCCACTGATATCAAAGTATTGACATCCACTAGTGGATGAGGTAAGTATACGTTTGTTCACAATATGGGCAAAGACAAATCAGTATGTAGTCTGTAATTAAATGACCCTACACAGTGTCCCACAGTGCCCCACGGCTGCTTCATCACTCCACGATGTCAAATGGCACGCGTTGCCATGACAACGTGACGTCAAGTTGCCATGACAATGGGACGCCTCATGGTGCTGTGGTGTCACATGACGCCCGTTGTCATGGTGGCATGACGGTATGTAGCGTCCCTTTGTCATGGCAACACGGCGTCATTTGATGTCGCGCAGCCATGTTGACGGTATTTGTATAGGAGATGCCGCCACATTCCACCGCATGGCTAAACCCGTCGCACGGATATAAGTGGCCGAAACTCGTAATCTCCGGGTCAAACCCAGAGTGGTGGCAACCCTGGAGGGAGTCCTAAAGCAGAAGAATGCATATTATACATGAAAATGTAGGGCTCAGAACACCTGGTGAGTGAGTAGTTCGTATGATACAAAGTCAGTAATTGCCAAGCAAAGTTCTAGTTGACATGCAAAAGGGAGCTGAGGTATCACTGATATTTGAAATCTGTGCATAATATTAGTCATCTCGTGCTTGTCCATTAGCAGCCAGAAATGCAACTACAGTATTTGTGACATGGCTACTAAAAATTGTATTGCAATTTTTGGGGGAAAGTATTAATTATGTCTCTAATGTTCCACCCTGCAGTGCACCATATACACGGTCCAGGACATTTGTGCTTTGCCGCAACTCTCTACACCTCTCTGGGCGTATTTCTGTATACCGGTATTACCTCTCTGGATATGTATGTGTGGTGTCAGGAGCCTGAGGGTGGGGCCAAGGAGAGGAGGAAACAGCATGGAGCAGTGAGAGGTAGGTGTGTGTCTCGAGCGTGTCGCACCTTTCACAATTGTGTTCAGCATTTTTGGAGAACCCGTCTGGCAACCCTAGGCCCTGTGCCAAGCTCTCCCTGGGCCTGCCCACTGTTACAAGCATGCATGCGCTGTCAAGGCATATTTTTATTTCCTTTCTGGGAATCTTGCATACCTACCCCTTTGTTTGCCGAGAGGCAGCAGCCAGAGGAGTTTCTTTCTGTCTTATGTGCTGCTGTACATGGAATAGGAGGATGTACATCCTTTTGGGGCCTTATATATTTGCCGCTTTACACATTTTGCAATGGCTGGGAAAAGGCAAAGTTTCCATGTCCATTAACTGCTACCAAATGTGTCTGTTTCTCGCTTATGTACACACATAACAATTGGAAGGCTTTAGCCTGTGCTTGTTGTGTGAGGGGATAGCTATTCCCGTTCAGGCCTTGTCTGCTTTCTCTGCTGAAATCTGACTTTACATATCAAACTCTTGCAAACTGGAAAAATCAGAACCCACCACTTACCACTCCCCCGGCCCCCTCCCCCGGGCCCCTCCCCCGGGCCCCTCCTTCTCTGATACTCTCATCTCCTTGGTAATGGCCGACGTGTTCTTCCCTACATATTTTGCAATAAGTAGGAAGAGCCAACGTGTCTAATTCAACAAACTGCAACCAAATTTTCCTCTCTATGTACACGTGACAATCTACTTTTGGTCCTTTTTTGACATTTGAATAAAGTATGTTTATGATGAGGTTTGCAGGTAGAATGGTGGTAGTACCCATCACTGCTGAGCACTTTAACTTTTGTGTATTAAGATCTCTTGATGTTAAAGCTGCAGTTCAGGCAATATCCTGCATGTGTGTTTTTTTTTTAATAAATCAGTTCTGTAGTAAGAAAAAATACTTTTAGCATTTTCTGTTTTTAAAAAAACAAATTTGAAAGACCAATTTTCTTGTATTCTATTTTAACAGCCATTTGCTAAGGCACTGCCCCTTCATGTCCTGTCACAAGCCCTGGCACACCCTCTAGCACATGTCAGTGCAAGATTGCTCATGAATATTCATGAGCTTCCACTGAGAGACAAGCAGAATATAAACAGATCCCTTCACTAATTATGTCACCAAATTTCGCCGATCAATACATGGAGAACGAATTGACCTGCAGCTATACAGTTCTTTAGCTAATTAGAGATTGCACACATGAAACTATTGAAGTAAAAAAATAAATAAAAATAAAAAAAGACTGAATTGCAGCTTTAAGACAAAACCAAAACAGTTTGGTGCATAATTCTTCAGTTGAGAAAAGTGGAAACTGAGCTCATTACAAACAGCTTCCCAGCTTTAGGAAGGAGGCATAACCGTTTGGATATCAAATATCTGCTCATGTAAACGTTTTATTGTGTATAAACATGCTATCATCTCAGCTATCACCATGTGATGAAGCATAATATGGAACGCCATCATTTTCACATTTGTAGCGAAAAAAAATATTTTATTAGATTGGAAAATGTACATTTAAAGCCCCAAATACATCAGCAAAATCTCCCAATGCGGAGGTTCCAAGGCAAACCATGTTTTTCCAATGCATGAGAGTACATTACTGTTTATCAATTTTTATCCTTTAACGTTAAAGTTCCCTGTATATTACACTGTTTAGGTAGAACTTTGAAGTCAATGTCCCACTAATAAACACCTGCATTTGAAATAAAATGAAAGCAATCCGTTAAGGCAGGGGAGCGCTAACGTTTGAGCTGCGCCCCCTGCCTGCACTCCCTCCCTCTCGTGCCCCCCCCCCAACCAGATTTGGCGGCGTCAATTGACACCACAGGGTCACGTGACATCACGTGACCCCTTTGTCATGGAGATGGACGTGTGACGTCACTCTGCATGACACCGTGGCGTCATTTGATGCCGCATCGCCATGGTGATGCGTCACAGCAACTTGTCTGAGTCCAGGTAAGAGAGTAGCAGAGGCCTCACGTGATCCCCCGGCATTTAATTTAAATGCCTCGGGGAAGAGCGCAGGGCCTCTGCTACCACCCGCGCCCCCCAAAAAATCCTGTGCACCCCCCACTTTGCACACTGCTGCCTCAAGGAATCATACTGAAGGTTAAGAATTGTGTAGCTGCAGACATTCGGGTTAAGTTATAAGGCAGGCGTGGCTATATCTAGTCCTCAAGAGCCACAAACAGTTCAAGTTTGAAGGATTTCCCTCCTTCAGCACAGGTGGCTCAAGTCAATGACAGATCCACTTGTTGAGCTGCCTGTGCTGAAGCAGGGAAATCCTTAAAACATGACCTGTTGAGGACTGGAGTTGGCCACCCCTGATATAAAGGCATTTCCTGAACAAAGACGACCACGAAAAAACCATCTTCATTTTAGGAGGGCCTACATTTTAAAGCATTAAAACAAGAATCCAGAATAATATTTAACACCTTTTCAGTGGTTAAGGAGCACATAATATATTGCATAGCAATAATGGCAAAAACGAGATTCACTTAATGGGTGGACCGCTTTAACTACTGACCTTGTAATAACCCCTTGTTATAACCACATGACTTTGCTGTACCCCAGTTGTTGGAAATAATGGCATATCTTAGATGAGTGGTGGCCAACTCCAGACCTCGAAGGCCACCAACAGGTCAGGCTTTCAGGATATCGCTGCTTGAGCACAGGTGGCTCAGTCATTGTGACTGAGCCACTGATTGATTCACCTGTGCTGAAGCAGAGATCCTGAAAACATGACCTGTTGATGGCTGTTGAGGACTAGAGTTGGCCACTAGAGATGGGCAAATATGCCCAAATCCATTTGGTCAGTTTTAATCTGCGCGGATTCATCAAAAACCGCCACTGGACGCAACCCGTGGATGGATTTGTAGAATCCAATTAGCGGATTCAGCAACTCGTTGGTGGATTATTAAGAATTAACATTGCCAAATCTGCAAATAGGATACTCCAAATCCGTCCATGGGTTACGGAATAATAATAATAATAAAAATTCCGCAAAATTTAAACTCGCCCTTTTTGAGATTGCTCCGTGGACCAAAGAAACCAGTGCATCCAAATTCGCTCATCTTTATTGGCCAGCCCTTGTATAGATGGAATTCATTGTTACCTAGATACCATCATTTTTTTAGACCTCGGATATGAAGAATACATCCCATCTTTAAGTATAAAATTACGTATGATATTGTCTTAACCAGTTTATCGGCGGAGTGGCCACCAACCATTAAGCAATAAAGGAGTTAAGTGGGTCTGCTACTGAAATATGGAACTAACCATGTGACATTTGAACAGTTCAACTCTGAAAAATCTCAAGTTGATAAGTCAACATGTCACAAACATGTCACCTCCTGCTGACAGTTTGTTTTTCGTTCTATTGTTGACTGTTCACTAGTTAATGGCCTCCGCAAACACCATTGTATCGAAAACAGAACTTCTGTAAGTAAATAAAGCAATACAAAGTGTGAAATGATTTGAGATGCTGACCATGTAAGGTTACAGAGCATGATGGATCAGGGGTGCTCAGCTGCAGACCTCAAACCCCCAGAACAGGTCAGCACAGGTGGCTCAATCAGTCCCTGATTCAGCACAAGTCAAAGACTGAGCCCCTGATTAAACCACCTGTGCTGAAGCTGTGATATCCTGAAAACCTGACCTGTTGGGGAGTGGGGGGTGCTTGAAGACTGGAGTTGAGCACCCCTGTAATAGATAATTCTGAGCATGTACACCTGACCAGTCCTGCAATTTTCATTTTTCAATGTGTGGCCAAAAAAATATTAAAAGCCACTTATCAATGTCTGCTCGGTACTAAATACAGCACCAGATTTATAAAACAAAATCCTAACATGGCTTTTTTTCTTTATTAATGATGCTCTTTTTCATCACTTTTGCAACTGAAACACTTTGATAAATTCGCCGCTCGCATAATTTATTGATTTATTTATGTCTCCCAGCTGCAAAATTAGTACAAAACATGCAACAAGTAAAAAACCAGCACCCCATTTCTTAGAAAACAAAATCTTATTGAGAGCACTGGGATCTCCGTGTCTGATAAATATGCTACCACTTAGATGCACACATTTTAAGAGCCCATTATAGACATTCAACACATTGAAAACATTTAAAGATCCCCATTTTTGGTATGTATTTTTAAATCCGATTTATTTAAAAGCCGGGCCTGCAACACATCGCATAACCAAAGGACTAGGCGGCTTGGTTTTGCCCGTCCTGAATTTTAAGAGGGAATGAGAAATATAATCTGGTGAAACTTTCTGGGCTATTCTAGAGTCCGACTGGTCTATTTCTACTCAGTCCCCAGATCAGGCATTTTCCTTAGTTACAGGTCACAAGAAATTCCAAAAGAATTGCATTGATTTAACAATGGGGAGGGGAGGGGGAGAACTGCCAAAGGAAACACACGTCCATTGGCACTGGGGGGGTTTGTTCTGATGTCAAGAAAAATGTAACCTAGCAACGTTGTCCCAATAAGACAGAAGCACGAAAGCAAACACAGCTTTACAAAAGGAGCTGGACAAGGTCCTGCCAGACTCCTGGAGTAAAGAGGAGTCATCTGCATGGTTCTGTTATCAGGGTGCATGGTAAGATGTATCTTTCATATCCATGTCAATGTTTTTAACATGCTTCTTAGGGCACTAAGCCTTTGTTAGACAAGGCGTATTGTCTAGAGGGGGATTTAGAGATGGTGAGATAGATAATTCCTAATCTGTAAAGAATTCTGAGAGATCATTTAAAGATTAGGTACTGGTACTTGGCTGCGGTCTTGTAATCATTCCTTGGTATTGGAGGTTCTTAAAATGATAACAATTACATTACAGAGAAGAACTGGTACACGTCAAGGATTGTTGGAGTAAAATTATTTTATTACTGGCCTGAAGATATAAATAACATCTCCAATGTGTCTCTTTCATAGTTCAGCTACAAATACTCTATTCAAGTCTGTAAGTGCAGGTAGTTCTTTCATTTAAAAAAAATCTATTTATTTTAATAGAAAAGTTACAATATGGGAACTATTTTTCCTTGGTGATAAGTTTTGCACGGGGAATGTATCAATGAATAATAGTATTATCTTTTTTTTTTTTTTTTGGCACTGAATAATAAAATAGCAGAAATATACTTCATAAATGTCAGACAGAAAAAAATGCTATTTTTTTTTTAATGCAACTGCGTCCGCGCACAGGTACCCCTGGAAACATAGAGCCCAAAGTGGCCAGCATAGTTGCTATAAGCAATGCATTGCAGAACCCTTCGGAAGGAAGGGGGTTACGTTTTTAGTGCAATACTCTCACAGCCGCCACCAGTTTAAATTCTTTCAAAACTAAAGCTGTCTCACATTTTAATCTGATCTGTAACGGTTACATACGCCTATAACATATACAGTACTATCTCTTACTGTGCATGCAATGCCTTGCATATAATGTATACCCTGTTCACTTATGTAACTGTATTTGTAACCATGTATTATTTGTCTTAACTCTGTGCCCAGGACATACTTGAAAACGAGAGGTAACTCTCAATGTATTACTTCCTGGTAAAACATGTTATAAATAAATAAATACTTGTAGAACCAGCAACGTAGCTAATGCTGCCTATTAAAGTTAGTGCACCTGTTCAGCAATGAATGAAAAGCTTATGCGTTATTCATGGAACAATAGTGGCTGCACAACCTGTGACAAGTCCATTCATACATCTACTGTACTGTTCCAAGAACATTACCTGTTCGTTTTAACTGTCATTCCTTAAAGGGGCCGTAGTTGATAAAAAAAATTTTTTTAATGCTTTGTGAAGGTTTTCAGTTTTGGAGAAATGTTAATGTAACTGTATATGTTATTTCCTACAAACAAACAAACCCCTACATACTGTAACTCGTGCCAATCACTACAACTGAAATGTTTGCTGCATGAGAAATAATTATTTACTGCGCAATGATGGAAGGGATTTTTAATTACTTCTACAGACGAGTTTGACACCAAAAAAGCAGACAGTGTTTAAGAAGTACCTCTCCCTGTATCTGTAAATGTTTTTAGCAGATGATGCGCCTTTAAAATACAATTTAGCATGAAACAGACGTAATAGTCTTATTGCTTTTCAGTACTGCTTTGATTTATTAAATACGTTTCCCTTTGATGTATAGGGTTTGTATAAATAAAACAATACACCGGTGCTGTGAATCCCTTTTAAGACCTATTTCTATAGAATTACTCATTCTTTTTGATAATTTTTTTTAATGAACATTTAAACGGCGGCTATATTTGTAACTAATAAACCACTTGGTCACATTTGGTTACTTTCACCACTCATTTTATAAATATGCTATATTTGTGTACCTTTGAATGTTGGTTCACAAACCTTTGCGTAAATTACCCCAAAAACCTACGTAAGAAAGATTTTTAACAGTTAAGCACACAGGGCCATACTTACAAATTCGTCCAATTCCATAAGACACCTTCCAGCTCACTCTCTTAAATGAGTGGTACGGTGGCTAATGGAGTAACACCCTTTACATGGCTCTCTATGTTTTCAGGAAAGACTGACCAAATGAAAGAAAGAAGACCCAAAAAGAATAAAGATAAAGCTTTCATTACAAACTGAACAGGGCTATTTAACAAAGTCTCCTGACTACAAAATGGGGTGAAAAAAGTGCACCAAATGGCTAAACGTTAACAAATAAATAACACCACTTGTAATGGAACTACCTTTTCTTTGATAAGTCTCACGCTGTTCTACAACCCCAATTTAATGTCAATATCAATAAACTAACATGCTAAGGTCCTTGTATAGCACTGCTAGTTTTACGTAGCAGCTTAACAGAGACATTTTGCAGGCACAGGTCCCTGCCCCGTGGAGCTTACAAGCTATGTTTTTGGTGCCTAAGGCACAGGGAGATAAAGTGATTTGCCCAAGGTCACAAGGAGCTGACACAGGGAATTGAACCAGGCTCCTCTCAATGCCAGTCAGTGTCGTTACTCACTGAGCCACTCCTCCCTAGATTCTAGGTTTGTCTAGAAATGTGTCAAAGTTGTTGTGTTATTGGCCTTAGTAACAAGGGAACACATTTTATAAATGTAAATTCCTAATGAGTAAAGTTATAGGTCTATAATTCGCTTCACTCTCCGTGTCCGGGCCTACAGAAAGCATTGTTAGATATTGATCCACTCAATGTTGGACTTTTCAGGGCAGGTTTCTATGGCAACCATGTCTTGTTTACAGTGCTACTTTCAGGGACATTGTCCTACACATTATAGTTGTGAGTTGCCTGCAACAAATTGACGGGGCAGTCCCATGTAGCAACTCATACCACAACTGAAATAGAACATGTTATAGTCAAAGTCATATTGTTTAGCTGTATTTTTAATATGGGCTAATGTGGATTGTACAGATTTAAGCAATGTCACTGCTACATTACAACTAAATTTCACCAAAAAGGACACTATACTTATAATAATACTTATTATTAATATATTTTATTTATAAGAAACCAACATATTCTGTAGTGCAGTATAATGTGGGTATAAATACACGAACAAAAACAAACAAACATACAACTTAAAACATAGTGAAACAGTAGGCAATGAGGTGCCTTCACTGAGAAGCTTGCAATTGAAAAGGAATTGGGATAGTGATGAGAGGGATAGGTGGGGGTTATAAGGGCACTCACCATGGTATTAACCATAGACTTGTCAGGAGGGTGCTGAGTACGACGCTTTAAAGAGGTGAGTTTTGAGGGAACCTTTGAAAGTGTGAATGGTGGGGGAGAGTCTCATGGTGCAGGGTAATAAGCTCCACAGCTGAGGTGCGGCCCTGGAAAAGTCTTGGAGGTGGGAATGAGAGGAAGTAATGCAGGTGGAGGAAAACCATAGGTCAAGACTTCAGCGACATCAGTTGTGTGGCACAGTACTTTGGGATTATATTGGAAATGTAGAGAGGGGCCTTGTCATGGAGACTTTTGGAGGTGTTTTCTGCTGGGTGTGGGTAATAGCCAGTGTAGGGATTTGCACAATCAAGCAGTAGGGTAGACAGCAGGTGCCACTTACGTATGCTCGCCACCTCCTTCCTGCCGCCCTCCTCCTCCTTCCGATTCGCAATGTCAAATGACGCTGCGGATGTCACCAGAGGGTTGTCACACGGAGTCTCGTCGGCCAAATTTTACCGCCCTAGGACCAGGCCTAACGGGCCAAATGGGAAATCTGCCACTGAGGGTAGACTAGTTGTTGAGGTAGATAAGCCTGGCAGCAGCAGCAGCAGCAGCATTAAAGATGGACTGGAGGAAGGAAAGTCCAAAGAAGGAGAAACAGCGGGTTACAGTACAGATAAATAGGGGGTTACAGTACAGAGAAACAGCGGGTTACAGTACAGAGAAACAGCGGGTTACAGTACAGAGAAACAGCGGGTTACAATACAGAGAAATAGGGGGTTACAGTACAGAGAAACAGTGGGTTACAGTACAGAGAAACAGCGTGTTACAGTACAGAGAAACAGCAGGTTACAGTACAGAGAAACAGCGGGTTACAGTACAGAGAAATAGGGGGTTACAGTACAGAGAAACAGCAGGTTACAGTACAGAGAAACAGCAGGTTACAGTACAGAGAAATAGGGGGTTACAGTACAGAGAAACAGCAGGTTACAGTACAGAGAAACAGCGGGTTACAGTACAGAGAACCAGCAGGTTACAGTACAGAGAAACAGCGGGTTACAGTACAGAGAAACAGCAGGTTACAGTACAGAGAAACAGCGGGTTACAGTACAGAGAAACAGCAGGTTACAGTACAGAGAAACAGCAGGTTACAGTACAGAGAAACAGCAGGTTACAGTACAGAGAAACAGCGGGTTACAGTACAGAGAAACAGCAGGTTACAGTACAGAGAAACAGCGGGTTACTCTAGTCCAGTGGGTATATTAAAGTGCATGAATTAGATTTTTTGTGGTTTGCGTGGTGAGGAGAATGTGAATTTTAGTAATGTTTCAGAAACGGAAACCACGCCACAAATCTGACATTCGAATGTTAGTTCTATAACCTTTTGGACCCGTACTTCACTGGCTAACTATCTTTTACAGGAATTTTCCAACGCAACGTGTGTTCTTAAAGCTTTTTCATAGAACAAGGTCAATGGAGGGTACGGGACAGTTATATTCTAATGTCACATTTATTCCAGTGTGTTCTTTTAATGACACAACCATATTATTCTACATGCTTCCAACTATTTGATTTGTCTTGGGTCACCCACTGCAAAAAGACTTATATAGCAAATATCACAGTAACTGTATTGTTCATTGTGTTTCCAGAAAGAAAAACCTATTGTAAAGTAAAAGCACAAACAAGTATTGTGTTGACAGAACTTTGATAAATTAGAGGCTATTCTTAATTGTCTTGAATCTGACAAGGGTTTGTAGGTTTTTGCTGATGAAGGCTTGTATATTTTATTATGCATACAGTACATGCATAGTCACTGCAAGAGGAGGATTAAAACCTGTTCCAATGCTAATTATTATCCATAATTTAGTCTTGTATTTTTACTTAGCATGCATTATATATCTAGGGCAGGGGTTCTCAAATCCAGTCCTCATGCTCCTCCCAACAGGGCAGGTTTTCAGGATATCCCAGCTTCAGCCCAGGTGGCTCAGCCATTATTACTGAGCCACTGATTGAGCCACCTGTGCTGAAGCATGGGATATTGTGAAAACCCAACCTGTTGGTAGCTCTTGAGGGCTGGATTTGGCTTCCCGTGTTCTAAACTATAAAAAGTACAGTGCTGGGCCCAGTAAGAGTCTTAGAAAGGAATGTTTTTACAGAGTGGTGCTCAACTCCAGTCCTCAAGCCCTCCCAACAGGTCACGTTTTCAGGATATCCCATCTTCAGCACAGGTGGATCAGTCAAAGACTGAGCCTGTGATTGAGCCACCTGTACTGGATCAGGGACTGATTGAGCCACCTGTGCTGAAGCAGGGACTAAATGAGCCACCTGTGCTGAAGCAGGGATATTTTGAAAACCTGACCTGTTTGGGGGGGGAGGGGGGCAGGCTTGAGTACTGGAGTTGAGCGCCCCTGTTGTAACCTACACATGTACATACTGTTCTGTGGATGCTTGTTCTGAAATTGTATGACTTCAAAGTATATACAGTATTGCAAAAATGAAAACATAATCAATGCAATACTGAGTTTATTACCGGATTAACCTGAACGAAATAACAACTGTATCTGCATGTTGTCCTGATATACTGAAGGAATGTGTGACTGAGTATGCAGGTTAAAGGCAAAATGCAGCCAACACTATTGTTCTTCTGCTTCTCATGTTGCTTGCCATTTAGCAGTCCTGCACTTGTGTGAGTTAGGAAATCACCAGCACGTGTAGGAAAATGACTGCCTTTTTCTGCCACAGAATAATACCAAATGGCAGATGAGACAAGCATCACTCAACCTGTTCTACACAGCATGAAGTAAGTATGCATACATCAGTGACGCTCAACTCCAGTCCTCATTTCCCTCCCAACAGGTCAGGTTTTAAGATATCCCTGCTTCAGCACAGGTGGATCAATCAGTCCCTGCTTCAGCACAGATGTTTCAATCCATCCCTGCTTCAGCACAGGTGGCTCAATCAGAGGCTCAGACATTGAACCACCTGTGCTGGAGCTGGGCTATCCAGAAAACCTGACCGGTTGTGTGATCTTGAGCACCACTGGCATGAGTAACGTTAAGAAGAAGTGCGACAGGATAGTGAAATATGTAAACTGTTTGAGTCCCTGGTTCAGCCCTAGAAACGTTACTTAACCTGATTTCTATTGATCAGCACATTCCTCCACATTTCTCCCTCAAGTTAGTTGTAACGAGGCGTTAAAGCAGCAATACTACATTCCCCATTTGTTTTTCTTATTTGTGCATGTAAAGCAGTTGACAATGTATAATTCTACCTAAACTGGCAATCATTTAGTGCTTCTGTTATAAGTCTGTAAAAGTCCTGATTGTGTGCCTCACAAAATGGCCACCTTCTAACTGTGTGCTGCAGTCTATGAAATGCTGGAGCTGATATGTAACATTATATTACTAAGTGTAACACATTGTTGTTAGAGCTTTCACAGTAATAGACCGTGTGCTGTTTGGAACACAGCAACAGCTCTGTTTGTGATACTTTGTTGCAAAGGACAGAGCTCAAAACGGTGTGTGCCAGAGCCTGTTTCAAAAGAGGAAGTGGATATGACTTTCTAAATGTTTGTTATAGCAATCAAAGGATTCTCAGAACATTAAAAAAAAATCATTACACATTGCATTAGGAGTTTTAAAAAAAATACAGATAGTATTATGTAATACTGTACTACAGAACTGATTTAAAAAAAAAAAACAACACAGAATTGTTCACATTTTGATAATTTAAGCCTTTTGCTGTTAAAGTTGCCTGCAGTGTGTTTGTTGATGGCCCTATCCAGTAACAACATTTGTTATTATCACATTCTTTCATTCTTTTAAATAGTTTTTGAGAGCCAAAAACAAGATAAAGGAATGTTTGCTGCATAACAATGATTTTGATGTTCTTAAGGTAGCTATGTACATGCCAATAGATAATACTGTAGGTGCCAATTTCTAAAATGTATTGCAGTCTTATCTGACAAAAAGTAATAATCACCAGAGAGATTTCCACCTTGCTTTTCGTGGTTTCAAATCAATGAAACCACGAAATTAAAACCTCTTCTTCATCTCTTATTTTACTAACTCATCTAACCTCATCCTAACCTTAAATGCTCATTTCAGGTTTACCATTTCCTATCCATTATCTAATTATCTCCATCTTGTTTATGTTATGTGTGTACAGTATATTGGATATAGATCCACAGCCACAGTCTTCCTGTCATGCACCAAACAACAGGCAAAGCTTTACTAAAATATGTTCTTAGTGTTTCTTACCTGTAACCCAACACAAACTGCAACTTATTAGATGGGAGACATATTTGTTCTGATTAAACCCCATGGTCATTATTCCAAACATTTTCCATAGCAGTGATCTTCTCTGTGTCCATTGTGAAGTGATGCCTGCAAGTGAATTCACAAAGGACAGTAAATAATAATACTTTATCAAATTGACTGAAATGCTACATTTGCCAGCACTATTTTTCCAAATCTAGAAGGAATGTAGATGGAGAAATTCACAAGCATGATACTTACAGGTGTCACTCGGAAATTTAACTGCTTTTAGATTCCAGGGTGAGATGTGCACAAAGATAACAAATATTCTAGTTCAGAGGGGGGTGTCATTTAAGACAATACTCTGCTAATATTCTTGTAACATAGACACATGCATATATAGACACACATCCACAAATATATATATATATATATATATATATATATATATATATATATATATATATATATATATATAAAAATATATATATATATAAAAAATAAATTATATATATATATATATATATATATATATATATATATATATATATATCTACAGAAAAGACAAACAGAAAACAGGCGCACTCATAGCGTAGAAAAGTTTACAAAATTTATATGGAGTTGGATGTATAAAATGCACACTCACAAACATAACGGGAATAAAAGCATTCATGAGTAATACTCAATCCCCAGCCGTGAGGCAGGACACCAGCCGCTTCGATGTAGCCGTCTAGTGTGGAGGAGAAACAACAGCTACTGCGGTGTACTCCGTGTACCGGAAGAGGTAAGAAGCGTCTCTATACTCCAAGCCCTTCGTCACTGCATTGGGTCTTTGATCACAATCTCGCGAGATTTCAATGACGTCACTGGGCTCTCCGGATAGACTGCGGCAACCCCCGCAAGGATAGCAATGTATACGGCTATGATTGGTAATATAATACCGGATAGAAATAGTCCCGTAGGTGAGATAGCATAAATGCAATAAAACTGAACAGAATAAAGTCCACAGAACACACCCTCGGGTGTTATATCCGGTATTATATTACCAAGCATAGCCGTATACATTGCTATCCTTGCGGGGGTTGCCGCAGTCTATCCTCAGAGACAAGTGACGTCATTGAAATCTCGCGAGATTGGGATCAGAGACCCAATGCAGTGACGAAGGGCTTGGAGTATAGAGACGCTTCTTACCTCTTCCGGTACACGGAGTACACCGCAGTAGCTGTTGTTTCTCCTCCACACTAGACGTCTACATCGAAGCGGCTGGTATCCTGCATCACGGCTGGGGATTGAGTATTACTCATGAATGCTTTTATTCCCGTTATGTTTGTGAGTGTGCATTTTTATACATCCAACTCCATATACATTTTGTAAACTTTACTACGCTATGAGTGCGCCTGTTTTCTGCTTGTCTTTTCTGTAGATATCTTGGAGGGAGTGGCTTTCCCCTGTATTCAGGCTGCAAAGACTCATTTGGATAGCATGTGGAGCTGGACCTTGATTTGTATTGTATTTTACATATCTGGACATTATTTATTTATTTGTTTATTATATTTTTTATTTATATATTTTTTCTTTAGTCCTGAACAGCATAGACTTTTTATCATATTTTGCCTTTCTACATGCTAAGTAGATTTAGGTGGCACCATATCCTTTCTTTCTGTGTGTGTGTGTGTGTGTGTGTGTATATATATTATATATTTTTTCTTTAGTCCTGAACAGCATAGACTTTTTATCATATTTTGCCTTTCTACATGCTAAGTAGATTTAGGTGGCACCATATCCTTTCTTTGTGTGTGTGTGTGTGTGTGTGTGTGTGTGTGTGTGTGTGTGTGTGTGTGTGTGTGTGTGTGTGTGTGTGTGTGTGTGTGTGTGTGTGTGTGTATATATACACACACACACAGAAGAAAACCCACAATAAGCACTCTGATATGTAACAAATATACAAAAGAGTTTATTAAGGACCAAAAAATATGAACAAAAGAGAAATTAATAAAATAGACAGATTAAAACCAAAACGGAGACCAAAAGACAACCTCAAATGATGATAAACCAAACCACAAGATAGTGAGAAGAATCTATAAATTATACCAGAGACATGATACAGTAAGTAAAGTGAAACACATGCCCTATCACAGACAAAGGGAACTGAAAGCTCCCAATGAAAGTAATGACCTGCAGGTCTGATGGAAGCACACTAAGCAAAATAACAATCATGAAGCACATGATAAGGCAAAACCTCTACAGGAGATTCACAAACATGCACATACAAAAAAAGAAGTGACCTAATAACAATGAAAAGAGACATTCCCTGCTCCAAAATACAGACAAGGCTAATATGATGCATACAGCCTAATGTCACTAATTTGGTATGTAAATGGAAAAGCACTGATCTTCCTACCCTAATCATAATGTAGAAACGCCCTGAAAATGATTGCATGATCCTGGGCTAAATGCACAATCAATCAGGTAGAATGAAAGCATGAGAAGTGAAGCCTGTGTAAAAACAGATACATCTAACTATACATCCTAGGAGGAATTTGATTGTAGCAAAAGTGTAGCACCCAGTTTAATCCTGTGTAGACATGCTGAAAACACGTAATGATACATCATGTCCATGTCAGTGATAAAAGTCCCGTTCACATAAGGGTTAAAGCTGAATGTTCAGCAGAAAAAAATTGCAATTTCCCAACAGCAGTATAATGTGCTGGCTGAAGCATAAGCATAGTTGATAGATAATGCAGGATAATTATAGCAGGAACAAACAAATACTGTGTGTAGACGCTATATAACAGTACAATGCCAAGATTGAGACGATGTAGTTGGAGTAGCTATAATAGTCTATATCACCCAGTGTGCATTAAGCACACAGATGCTCCACTCTGCTCCGCTAGTTGAATCTTCTGCTGCATATGCTCACAGCCACGCATAGGACTTTGTCACATTCCGGTCAGGGAAAACTGCAACAGACATTAAGAGGCTGGTCCCTGCACCACTCCGACGGCCGTTTCGCCTCACTCGGCTTCTTCCGGGAGTAAAGTCTCTCTCAAAGCGGCAGATATTTCAAGCCAGCGCGCTCAGGATACGTCAGCAGTCACATTACAGTGATGGTCCAATCAGACTGGATGAAATCATAGGATACTCAGAGAACCTCAATCAGGCACCTGTCTGTAATTTAAATCAAAATAAGTGACTGAATACAAACAGACAATAGATGAAACATATATATATATTTATATCATCTTAAGGCTCATATCATCTTAAGGCTGAGATTATAGTGCACGCGCCTCTTGCCCAAGCGATGGGTGAACTCAGCTACCAGCGATTGGGGAGGGGTGGCGAAGGCTTCACCAGGCTGGTTCGCTCTCATTGGCTGAACTACTCACGTGACGCTGCCATGATACGGCCGTCGCCCGAAAAGACAAAATTATTTGTCTTTTCAAAAAACTGCTGCGCAGTCGCTCTGCATCGCTAGCACAGTCGCGAGCACTATGGGTGGCCTCATAGGGAACAAGTATGTTGTTCTCGCCACGTGCACACCATCACAAGCACTATAATCTCATCCTTAGCCCTTGACGATCCCCTGCTGGATGAAAGCCTCCCTAATGATCGTCCAGGTACTGCAGCTATAAGCCTCTCACCTCCACGTTGCTCCAACACATTTTCTGATTACATCCGCCCATCTTACTTTTAGTCGTCGTTTGGTCTTTTCATTTCCCCTCGGAATCTAGTTGAGCAACATCTTTGTCCAACGATGGTCATTTCTTCTTGTGATATGTCATCCCACTGCCATTTTAATTTCTTCACCTTTGTGATGATGTCACAGAATTTTGTGTGGTTTCGAACCCATTCATTTTTATTTATTGATATACTGTATGTACAGTATATATACATACATACACACGCACGCACGCATGCACACACACACACACACACACACACAGACACACACGTAAACAAAAAGCGTATAGACAATATATCTGATCATCTCCTCCTTAAATCCCTCTCCTGATTTCCTATCAAGTTTTGTATTACCCACAAAGTTCCCCTCCTTGCCTTCAAAACTCTCCCCTCATCTGCTCCTCAGTATATATCAGCTCTGATCTCTCGCTATGCCCCTGCCCATCTCCTGCTCTCTATCCCAAACTGTCTCCTTTCCACCCCTTTCACCTCTATTGCTCTCTCTCACCTTAAATCTTTTCCCCTCACTGCTCCTTACTTCTGTAACTTCTTGGCATTTATGCCAGGCACTTCTCTCCCCACCTCTAAGGCCCCGGACATGTTTGGTGCTTGCTTGCGGAAGCGTGCTCACGCGCGCTCCCGCTCAGCACTGAGCCCCTACAGCTGCAATTAGAGCGGCTTTAGTAGGGGCTCACCTGCGCTTCCGCGCGCTTGCGGAAGCGCAGGTCTTAGGGGAATTTAAAATTCTCCCGCTTGCCGGCGAGACAGGCCGGTCACGTGAGCGGATCGCCCAATGAGGGCGAACCAGCTCCGTGAAATCACTGGCCCGCCCCCGGCCAGTGACGCGCCCGCCCCCGGCCCACCCCCGGCCCACCCCCTGACGGCTGCTGACAGCGCGTGCGGTAAGCAACCGCAAGGCCAGGGAAAGCACCCGCAGCACGTCAGCAGGGACCATGGACTCGGCCTAATGCTGCGCTTATAGTGCCAGCGACGGTGACGTCACGCATCGGTCGCTGGAAGAATCAAATTGACTTCCAGCAATCGCGACAAAGTAGTCGCTTCTACTATAAGTGCACGCGATGGCGGCAATACATTTGTTTTGCCGCGACGTCGCGTCGCTGTCGCCAGCAATGTAAGCGCAACCTAAGACTAACCTTAAAACTCACCTCTTAAATGAAGCATTTTATTAGCCCAGACTCGTGGCTACTGTCCCACACCCACAGTCTCTACTACCAATGACTCCCATCTACTGCACTTATTCCCTCACCTGCTCTCTCTGTAAGTTTCCCATCATACACTTAGATTGTAAGCTCTCTGGGACTCTCCTTTCCTATTGTCTGATCCTATTTGTTGCACTTATTGTATTATAATTCCCTATAATTTATTGTCTCTCTTGTAAAATGCTAAGTACAGCTGTAGGCACTATATATTTATACATATATATAATATTTTTTTTCTTCTTCTTTTTTTCTATATATATATATATATATTTCTTTATATATATAACTTAACTCAGTATTATGGTTTAGCCTATCCCATAGCCTCTCTTGCATTTCCAGTAAAATTAACCCCACACTGATGAGACCCATCAAGGTCGAAACAGCTGTCTGTGGGTGGTTTTCTGGGTATGCACCTTAACCCTGGCTGTGCTCAAAGCTGTGACCATGCAGCAAGCTTAAGCCTATAGGGAACCATGTTAAAAATGGTTATTGAGGCAAAAAGTGACACTGTGTGCTCATTTGCATGTCATTTCCCAAAATCCCTTGCTGCAGTGGAAGTGCTGTATGCTGGGTGATAATGGGGAAAGGTGGGGTTGCAGACCTGCCTAAGACATGCAGATGAGCATACAGTTATATTTGCATATTTGCTTTCCTGTGGAGGGTTTTTGTCACTTTTTTTACTCACCATAACTTAACTCAGTATTATGGTTTAGCCTATCCCATAGCCTCTCTTGCATTCCCAGTAAAATCAACCCCACACTGATGAGACCCATCAAGGTCGAAACGGCTGTCTTTGAGTGGTTTTCTGGGTATGCACCTTAACCCTGGCTGTGCTCAAAGCTGTGACCATGCAGCAAGCTTAAACCTATAGGGAACCATGTTAAAAATGGTTATTGAGGCAAAAAGTGACACTGTGTGCTCATTTGCATGTCATTTCCCAGAATCCCTTGCTGCAGTGGAAGTGCTATATGCTGGGTGATAATGGGGAAAGGCGGGGTTGCAGACCTGCCTAAGACATGCAGATGAGCATACAGCTATATTTGCATATTTATATATATATATATATATATATATATATATATATACATATATATATATATATATATATAAAATAAATATATATATATATATATATATATATATATATATATATATATATATATATATATATATATATATATATATATATATATATATAAAAAAAGAAGAAACGTGTGTGTGTGTCTGTGATGGCATGAGAAACCGAATATTAAAATATAATTTTAATATTAACTTATACCCATTACTTCCCTTATTTTCCCGTTCTTAGAAACATACCCTTTCAATCTTAGCAATGTTTTTTTTTTTAATATGTACAATTACATACACACAAAAAACAACTTGTGTGTCTTGTCGTATGTTTATGATTTATCTCTATTTGTATTGCAGAGTTAACCATATCTCTTCCAAAGAGCAGATGGAGCAGCTGCAGAACCCAATTTCTGGTCCTTTCAAAAGCAAAGAAGCTGTAACTCTGACAGACAAACTGGAAAATGTCACCCAGAACACCCCACTGCGCTTCAGTGCTCAGATGCAGAGCCCCCCAATCAAAAACAACTCCTGCTTTGGTAGCCTCAGCCACCATTCATTTTTTTCAAGGCACAATCCCCACCCACACCGCGTGACACACATTCAAGGTATGGGCCATGCACACTACAACTCAGCAGTGTGCAAACTGGGGGGCCCCAGGGGGGGCGCGAGACTGACTGTGGGGGGCGCGGGGCTTACAGAGGCCCTGCGCGCTTCCCGAAGGCACTTAAATTAAGTGCAGGGGAAGCGACGAAGGCCTCTGTAAACCTCACTTCCTTGCCTCCGTCCGCGTCGCGTCGTCATGGCAACGCTGGGTCAAATGACGCCGCAAGGTCATGTCACGCTACTTTGCTATGGCAAAGTGACATCATGATGTCGACGCCAGAGCCGAGGTAAGTGGGGGGGGAGGGGGCGGAGAGAGGGGAACTGCAAGAGGGGGACGCAGGGAGAAAAGTTTGTGCTAGCCAGCTGTAACGAATCCATTTTCATTTAGCACACACCATGAATTAACCAACTTACAATTGCCAATCTAAGTTCTACTAGCTGACTCGGTCCTGGAGAAGGGTTCATTAGTTGTAGGTTGGGATACCTGTTAATGGACCATCAGAGTTCTTTATTTGTGATGTTATAGTGTAAACAACCACAACCTCACAGGTCTCTTCTTTATATGGGCAATATATTGGTAAAGATCTGTGAGATTTTGATAGCAAAAAGTGACACCCTGTGAGTGTTTGTTTGGACATCGTTACCCAGAACCCCTTGCTGCAGTGGAAGCATTATGGTGAGAGGCAGGTTTATGGACCTGTCGTGGAGATATGAATGTGCTCATTATTTGTATTCTTTATTTTTGCTGAAAGCTTATTTTTGAATTTAAAGCAGCAAAACTACATTCTACCCTTTTTTTTCTTATTTGTATATGTAAAGCATACGACGATGTATAATTCTACATTCTTACCTATGCTGGCAATCGTTTGCTGTTCCTGTTATAAATCTGTCAAAATCCTGGTCCTAACATAATGGCTGCTTTAGTCAGTGTAACTCAGCAGCTACAATGTATCCTTATTTTACTAAAGTAACATTATCTATTGTTACAGTTTACAGCTCAAACTGCTGGGAATATTGGCAAAAAATGATCACAAGTAGGAAAGTGTTACAAAGATCTGGCACTGCTGGGGAGGTGGGCTAAAACCTGCTATAGAAATCAAAGGATACTTTAAAACTCATTAAAAATGACATTAAGAGTTGAATGATAATAAAAAAAAACAGTATTATCTAATACGGCAGAACTGATTTATTTAAAAAAAACAAACCCATATAAGATTTCACATGTTTTGCTGCTTTAAGCATACAGACTATTTACAGGGTAAGGAAATATGTCAGCACCAGAATAAAAGCACCAGGCATAAACCTAAACATACAGAAGAACGTTCTTTAAAGCAAAATTAAAAAGATGAGACGTAAACATTTTATTCATGTAAGTTTTTTAGTTTTTGTAATAAACCCATTGCTGCTAAAGAGGCGGCTAGGCATTGTAAGGGTTTCTGGGGGCAAAGGGGTTATCCCTCAGTAGTCACTCTTAAATGTTTCATGCCTTATATCTGTGTCTAATATCCAATCCTACTGTATCTTGTTTCCGCTTAGCAGCCTTGAATTGTTGTTTTGCATTTCTTTTCTTGCTCTTTACCTCCCTCTAGTGGTGAATACATTTATAAAAATAGAGAAAATGGAACAAAGTTTTCCTTTTTTGCTCATTATGGAATTAGGATCAGAAACGTGGTCCAAACGTTACTAAATATTGCAAAGCTTTGGTGTACATTCAGGCGATGAGAATAATTCTTAAAGGTGCAATCCCACATAACCAGCCAGAACTCCACCTTTTGTAATGAATTTAAAGCAGCAAAATCCTTTTTTTTAAAAATATATATAAATAAGTTCTGTAGAATTAGATAATACTTACTGCATTAAAAAAAATGTGTTCAACTCTTGATAGCATTTTTAATGAGTTTTAATATGCTGAGCATCCTTTGGTTACTATAGAGGGTTTTAGCACACTTCCCCAGCAGTGCAAGAGTTTTGGCATGAAGTGATCACAAACAGGAAGATGTTGTAGTGTTCCCAGCAGGAGGCTGTGCTGAGCTGCAAACTGTGACAATAGACAATGCAAAAACTGGGGCAGGAGAGCGCACAAAACACCACAATAGTGTAGTACTCTTGATTTAATCGGAAAATAGCGATGAGTAAAAAAAAATGTCTTATAAACAAAACACAATCACGTATGATCCAATATCAATAAACCATCAGCAAAATGTGACATAGGTTATAGAAGACTTTAATGTATGAAAATGCAAACGGTAAAAATGAAAAGATAACGGTACAATGACCAACACCTAAAATGCAATTACCAGATGAAGGCTGGAAGTCAGTGTGAGCACAGGGTCCCTGCCACCTACCAGCCTGCAGCGTTCTCTGCTCTCCGTGGCGCTCCAGCGTCCCACCCCATGGGGTCCATTGTCAAGGTGATGTCGGCGGTGGTGTTGGTGGATGACGTCCCTCAGCTCGGGACCACTCCACTGTGCTCGGCGCAGCTGTATCTAACGGGATCAGCTGTTGGCAGCAGCTCCGCTACTTTCTCTATGTGTTTTGCACGACCTGAGCCTAAACCCAACACACCTGAGGAAGCAGGCTTAGGTCGAGTGGAGTGGTCCCGAGCTGAGCTTTTTTGCTATTGCCTTATATGTGACTGGGTTTTGTACATGACACTTTTTTATATTACATTTTTTTACCCATTACCCATCTATATTTTCCTATTAAATCGAGGGTACTACACTATTGTGGTGTTACACTGTGTGCTCTCCTGCCCCCTTGTCTCATGGTGTCTGCAGATCATAAGCAGTTCGGGAACACCTCTTGAAGAAGATTGCACCATGTGCAGTGTCGGATTTTAGAAAATGCCACTCGTAAGCATTTACCTTGTGCCGCCCTCCTCCAGCGCCATGCTGTCCCGTTGCCGGCCACACATGCGCGTGCACGGCTGGCAAGCGCCAATCGCACATACCGCCGTAGGCCTAACCTATTGGGCCGAATGTGAAATCCGCAACTGATATATACCCATTAGATCCATTATAGTCATTAAAGGTAATCAAATGCTGCATATACATTTTTTAAGTGCTGTGAGGAATGCTTCTTCAAGGAATTCAGCTTCCTCAAACCAATGTAACCATACTAATAGCAAAGTTTTGGCTGCTTTCATTTTTTGGGAAATGAATTACAAGTGTCTCAGTGAAGTGATTTCTTTAGCTCACTCTGTCTGTATCAGGGAGCCAATAAAGATAAGAAAGATAAAGATATGCAAACCTCTGCTGAACACACAGTGACATTCAACAAAAGGCAACTTTAGAAAGTTATTTAAAAATCCTTATATGGGTATAATTTGGGTATTGATCATCCAGATGTTAGCTGTATAACATGTCACTAGCGTTAGAACACTTTGGCCCTTGAAGAGATTGCCCCTTAGATGTTCCTTATTATGAATTTGCTGTTTACTTCAGGACTCAATGGAATTCCGATATGTATTGTAAATGATGAATGGTCGGTGACATCTCCACTCTCTCCTCATCCCATGATTAAGAGCCAGTTCCCCACTAATCTGCTGGGTGTACCATGCAGCATCCAAATGCCAATAGGAGATCCATATGGAAACGTGGTCCCATATCTTGGATTTGGTTGGTATTCTAAATCCTGGTGGTTATCAGAACAATGACTGTAGCTGTATTATTGTATTTATAAAGTGTTACATTGATTGTAGACTGAACATGGAATGTAATATATTGGGGGGAGGGGGGCAGAGTACTAATGTTATACAAAATGTGAGTAATGTATTATTTGACTCAAGTTTATTAAATAGAGATGGGTAATGTCACAACTTGTCTCAATTTGAATCTGGAGGACCATACATACTGTACCATTACTATATTTGTACCAACTGACTTTCCCCGATACTCCAATAAATGAGTTCCCATGTCTTTTGCTGATGCAAGCAGGGAAAAGTCAAACACACAATTATGTGATCATGTTTGCCAGGGCCATTTTTATTTGCTGTTAGATCATTTAGTTTGGTCAGCAGCTAATAAGAAGATACTGTACAAAGATACAGCTCAAAGCAAATCACAAGCATGAATTGGGGGCATCTACTAGTTTTGCCTCATGCACCATCATGTATATTAGAGACCAGCTCCCTATAAAAGTACATTAAGTACTTTTACTACTGGTATATTGATGTTAAGAGGTAATCTGAGTCAATCTCCTAAACAAAGGCTGTGATCAAAACAATACACTGGGCACATTATGCTATAAACCTTTCTCCATGATGCTAGCCTCTTCTCTCCCATGATACAGGCTCTGTCTCTGATGCATGGCGTGGGGAACTGAGAGAACTAGCTACTAAAGTCTGCAACTCTCCCGACAAAGAATTACAGAAAAAGGAGGTACTTATTTGTTTATAACCCAGCAGCATCACATAATATTGTAGCCCCTTAATGTAAATTTAAAGTTAAAGGAGCAGTCGCAGAAATATTTTTTTTTACAAAATATAATATAAGTATTAAACCACTTTACTTTCAGCACTGGGGTAACGGTTCAAGCCCCGGGATTCAAATGATGAAAAAATCAATTCAAAATATAAAATATATATAAAATCTAGGTGGGATTGCCGCTTGAAACAGTTGAGTTATTGTCAAGCTGGCCGCGATGAAACACATTGCGGCAATGTGTGTAGCCAGCGTGAGCAAGTGCCTGAGCATGCGCGGTGCTTAGCTGCTTGCCGAAGAAAGCAAAATTTAATTTGCCTCTCGCTCGCGCGTCACATGAGCGGTTCACCCAATGAGGGCGAACCAGCTCGGTGACATCATGGCTGCGCCCCCCGAATCGACCCCCCCCCGTGCGTGCACCTAGCCGGCCACAAATCTACCCGCGCATGAGCGCCAGCGCACCCGCTCCCTGCCTGGCTGCAGCCTAAGGATATTTGATAGGCCCAAATCAATGTTGTGTTGAATTTATTCTCTTAAGCTTTTCTTTTCCAGAGGAATACTTCATCAGGGTCATTCATTTTATATTTTCCTTACCATAAAAATGACAGCATTATGGAGAACGTTGAATAAAACCAATTTGCAACCTAGTAGCGCGCTCCAGGCTTCATGAATATTGAAGTTGTGCAAGAGCAGCTTTTACTTGCTTGTAACGACTGTTTCATCAGGCTGAGGAGCCTCGCAGATCCACACAGTACTCCGCAGAAACCGGGCGCATTATCCCACCATCGTCACGTGCAATGACCCGCCAGGCATCCCACAAAGCAAACAGAAACAGCAAGAACAAAGGAAAAATCTCCACCACGCACTTTCAAGACCAGGAGCTGCTGGTAAGAAATACGTTTTATCAGCCAGTCTTGTGAGATACTCGTACACACATCTCTGTCGAAACTTTTCAACCTCACAGGGATCTTTTTCGGTTACTGTTTTTTTCCTATTCTGGACCCAGAACAGTAATATACTGTACAGTGTCATTCACATGATGAAATACAGGCAGCCACTGAAGGGGACAGAAAACAGATGTAAATTAATTACATTAAGCTGCTCTATAGAATTGACGCACTAAGTAGGTCATGCTTGCACAATACGTTGTGACACAATATATTGTGGTAAACTGGACAAACACAAATCCTAGTTAAATCTGCAGACCAAACAATATCCTACATTTGTGTTTAAAAAAAAAATTAGTTCTGTACTATGAGAAAATACATGTAGCATTAAAAAAAAAAAAAACAACTATGAATGACATTTTCAATGTTTTATAATGTAATGAGCATTTTTATTTCTATAGCAACCATTTACAAAGTCACATCCCCTTCCTCTTCTGAAACAGGCTCTGGCACACCCCTTTTTGAGCCCTGCCCTCTCTCTAGCAGTGCGCCAATTGTATCTAGTCACTGCCGGGTCACGTGATCTTCCTCACAGAACTTTGCACCTTTGGTCCTCTTCTGCTGCACTGACAGCCATTTTGTGATCCCCCGAGCCAAATCTTTGCTGATCAATCACAGGAGAACGGATCGATCGGTAACTTAGCTAATTACTTATCATTGTGTGGATTATATTGATGCATATATTAAAAAGAAAAAAATTAATTAATTAAAAACGGCAGCTTGGACTGCTGCTTTAAGGTATATGATATTGTGTGATGAGATTTCGGCCATGAGCACAGGTCACATTTATAGAGCCATCCTCAAAAAAATCTCTTGTCTGTCAAGTAATATAGATAATACTATGAAAAAAAGGAAAACCGACGCCTTACATGTCCAATGTGATGACTAATAAATTCCTATGGATGAAGGGTAGTGTCCAAACAATGATTCAGGTGATATCAAGTGATGAAACTCCCTCAGTGGACAGGTGAATATGTGGAAATAAACACAAAGAAAATTATAGTGCAGTATGTCAATGACAATTGGACACTCACATATGAACTAATTGAACAATCACAGACACTCAAGACAAAACAATGCAGACAGACAAGACTAACTAAACAAACAATTGCAAGGCTAAAAATTAATAAAAGCTAATTTAATATAAAACAACATAAATGAAGAGTACAGGATGACTGAAAGTGAACCAGGTCCGGTGGCGGCAAAATCAGAGCCCTACTCACAAGATTCTAATCGTAAGTCAGCATGTGATTCAATATAGGAACGGCACGATTACTCCTGCTGGTTCTCTGCACCACGCCACTGGTAAGACCTCCTGCAGTTCTCTGCTTGTTCCGGGCAGATGCTCCGTCACTAGGGGGCGGGTCCAGTGGATACGTGTTCCTTCAGTTTCCTCCGTTCACTGCTTACGCCGGCCACGTCACTCAAGTCTTTCCTCCACAAACACAGCTCTAAAATGAAACTTCCCAACGCGTTTCGTGCGCATGCGCATTTCATCAGGGGGTGTCTTTTTTTATAGATAATACTATTTTTACTAAGCAGGGCTCTACCAGAAGAAACCTTCCAGCATCAGAAGATACCCTCTGGAGCAGGGGTGACCATGTCCAGTCCTCAAGGGCCAGCAACAGGTAAGGTTTTAAGGCTATCCCTGCTTCAGCCACTGATTGAGCCACCTGTGCTGAAGCAGGGATATCCTGAAAACCTGACCTATTTGGGGGGTCTTGAGCACTGGAGTTCGCCACTCCTGCTCTAGTCTAGACTATTTACTGGTATGGGCTGCAAGGTGTCTTATTTTAATGACATAATCACCTAAATAAATTACATTGTATCTAATTAAAAGTTACTCTTTGGGAGTCAGTCACTTAAATGCAATACAGTTTCTTTTTTAACCCTATACCAACTGTGGATACTGTATGTTTGGGAAATGTCCTGTTTGTTTAAACTTTATAAACCATGAAAGGCTCATTTTTATCAGTTTAAATAGTTTAATCAGTTTTTATCATGATCTGATTGTGTTCCCTTTTGACCATTCGTTTACTAAAAAAACGGTGTACATAAGGATACATGTGTCGCGCTGACCTGGCCTTCTCTGACATGTGTCTCTTCTGCCAACAGGTCTTGGAGTTGCTCTGCCAGATTCTACAAACAGATTCGCTGTCAGCAATCCAGCAATGGCTGCTGTCAGCTGGACAGAGAGGTGAGGGACGCCTGGACATTAGGAATGACAATAATATTCATTTTATGCTCACATGATATACATTGTTTTATTTAATTTGACTTGTATTGCTAAATTATTTGTTTCAGGATAATAGATAACATTTAGTTTTATTTGGGCTAAGATATACTAATAGAACTCGCATTTTAGGTCATGTTTGAAACCAAGTTTCCAAAAGACCTTGAAAAATGTAACTGAATATACTGCACCGACACACTTTATTCGAGCAAATACCCAGTATGTACCTGGCAGATACCTGGAATGCGCCGCTCCTCACCTCTGACAAGCCCCGTTGTGTTTGCCTTCCCAGCCTGGGTTCATGCCTGGCTGACGGGCGGCTGATCTGTTAAATGATAATGATTAGGATTTAATAGGCTGCAATGCTTCGCGTGTCTACCAGATGGCATAAATTCATGAATTATAATGCAGTATATATATATATACTGTGCAGTATTGCAGCCAGCGGGAATAAAATGCTTCAATCCCTGCTTGGAAAATACCTCAATGCACTCGGGCAGAAAACAGTCACAAACCTCAATACACCCGGGTATACCCGAATTCGTGGGACTAGCCCAGCTCGAATAAAGTGTGTCGCCAGTGTACATTGTCTTAGGCTGAGATTATAGTGGAGGAGTTGCGGCGCGCGCGTCAGGCACACTTCAGTCATTGGCTATAGCAGTTCGCCAAGCGCCTGCGAGGCTGCAGGCGAAGAGGCGGGTTGATGCGGCAGCGTTTTGAGGAGTCAATACATTTTGTCTTCTCAGGCGGCGGCTGCTGCGTGACCTCAGAGTCACGTGAGCTGATTTAGCCAATGAGGGCAAACCAGCTTCGTGACGCCCCCGCCACGCCCCCTCATCGCCGGCAGCTCTCTGAGCAGGGATCGCTTGTGCTGCAGCCGCGCGGCACGGTAGGGGCTCGCACTCTCGCTAGCAAGCGGAGTGTATAATCTGTGCCATAGATATTTAATATTATAGGCTAAAGCTGGTAAATTATAGGCATTATTGAAATCTCTGCTCTCTGATTGGATAATGCCTAGAATTTTAATCAATCAGTAATGGCCTGGAATTTTTGGCACCCTGCCAAGTTTTTCAGCCAATCAGCTTTCAGTTTTCATTCAGAAAGAGTGAAATTTGCTCTTAGACAGGGGAGGTGATTGGACAGAAGGCACCAGCAAGGCACTGACTCCTCCCCCACCCTGCCTGCAGGAGAGTGAGGGAAAAGGTTTGTGTCTCTGTTGTGTGTTTTGTGGGTGTAAAGGGGACCAGCAGTGTGTTTTATTGGTGTGTGTGTGTCTTCTGTTGGTGTGTGTTTTGTGGGTGTAGATGGGGCAGCAGAGTCTTGTTGGTGTGTGTCTGCTGTGTGTGTGTTTTGTTGGTGTAGAGGGGGAGCCGCAGTGTGTGTGTGTCTTCAGTGTGTGTTTTGTGGGTGGAGGAGGGGTGCAGTGTGTTTTGTAGGTGTGTGTGTCTGCAGTGTGTGGGCTTACAGGGGGCTGCAGTGGGTGTAGGGTGGGGGCTGCTGGTGTGTATTTTGTTGATTTGTGTGTATCTCTGCAGTGTATGTTCTGTAGATCCACAGGGGAGGCTGCTGTGTGTTTTGTGGGTGGAAGAGGGGTGCAGAGTGTTTGGTGTGTGTGTCTCAGTGTGTGTTTTGTGGATGTAGAGCTGGCAGTCTGTTGATTTGTGTGTGTCTGCAGTGTGTGTTTTGTGGGTGGAGGAGGGGTGCAGAGTGTTTTGTGTGTGTGGGGGGGTTTACATGGGGGCTGCAGTGGGTGTAGAGGGTGGCTCCTGGTGTGTGTTGTATGGATGTAGAGGGGCAGCAGTCTGTTTTGTTGGTGTGTGTGTCTTCAGTGTGTTTTGTGGGTGTAGATGGGTGCTGCAGTGTGTGTGTGTGTGTGTGTGTGTGTCAGTGGGTGTAGATGGTGGAGGAGGGCTGAAGTGTGTTTTGGTGTGTGCGTGTGTCTATCTGAAGTGTGTTTGTGGGTGTAGAGGGGGGGACTTCTGTGTGTGTTTTGTGAGTGTAGAGGGTGGAAGAGGGCAGCAGTATGTTTTGTGGGTGTAGAGGAGGAGGGACTGCAGAGTGTGTTTGTGTATATAGAGGGGGGTTGCAGTGTGTGTGTGTGTGTGTGTGTGTGTGTGTGTGGGGGGGTGGGGGTGTGTGTGTGTGTGTGTGTGTGTGTGTGTGTGTGTGTGTGTGTGTGTGTGTGTGTATATAGAGGGGAGCTGTGTGTATGTACAATTTCCTTTTAATAAACTTGCAGTAAAAGCAAAAGAATGTAGACAATCATGCTGATAAAAATCAATATGACAACAAAAATGTATCTTTTTTTAAATAAGCCTATATTTAGCCTACAATAGTAATAACCCCCTCAGAACATGGCATTACTGGCCAACAATGCCCTGTTCTTCGGGGATTATTACTTAAATAATAAAAAAAACTGTGGACAAAAGCAGACATCCATTGGTTAAGATAGTTTGCTCAATTCCTGCATTTGGTTTTCGGGCCACAAGGAAAACATTATAATCTCTTGCATTAAACTGTGATTATCATCCCTTTGCTGTTTGAATGACCTTCATTTAATCTCTCTAAAATGTATAAGCCCCTTCCAGTGTGCGGTTTCCAAGACTATATTCACTCTTTCAAAAGTGCATGGTTTCCTCTTATGCTGCAGAGAAGGACCTCGTCATGGGAATGATCCAGACTGCAACTGCCAATATCTCGCTGGAGTCTCAGACTGTGGGCAGACACTTGGGGGAAAGGCTTCATTCTCAAGCTGGTCTTGGACTATTGTCAAGAGATGAGAACCTCTGGAGGAGCAATCTAAACAGGTACTTGTCATGCATTTTGTGATGTAATAGTTGTAGTATATAACAAAAGACAAAAAGCCTCAGTGCTACTTTTAATTTGACAAATTATATAGTTAAATACAGGCATACCCCGCATTAACGTACGCAATGGGACCGGAGCATGTATGTAAAGCGAAAATGTACTTAAAGTGAAGCACTACCTTTTCCCCACTTATTGATGCATGTACTGTACTGCAATCGTCATAACTGATGTAAATAAGGCATTTGTAACAGGCTCTATAGTCTCCCCGCTTGCGCACAGCTTCGGTGCAGGTAGGGAGCAGGTATTGCTCTTCAGGACGTGCTGACAGGCGCATGTGTGAGCTGCCGTTTGCCTATTGGGCGGTATGTACTTACTCGCGAGTGTACTTAAAGTGAGTGTACTTAAAGCGGGGTATGCCTGTACTTATGTTTTTCTTTTCATAAGTGAGGGTCATTTAGTAAAATTCTTTGGCCAAAGCATTTTAAGCTTGCAAACCAAGCCACGGTGTCCCCACTTTTACAAGTACTAGCACTACCTGCAAAGGCTCTCCTAACCTCTCTAATGGAAGAACTGTCTTAATAACTGTCTGCAGGCCATATCCCTAAGACCTGGAAAACTGCCAGAGTTGTCCCAATCTTCAAAAGTGGGGACAAAAACACTGTCTCAAACTACAGGCCAATCTCACTTCTCCCAATTCTATCCAAAGTCATGGAAAAATGTGTTCACTCCCAATTAAGCGATTACTATAACAAGACAAATTTCCCTAGCCAATTCCAATCTGGCTTTCGTCCCAAACACTCCACCGTAACTACCCTGCTAAAAGTTTGCAATGAACTCCAGTGTGGAATGGAACGGGGACAACTCACTGGTGCAGTATTCCTAGATTTTGCAAAGGCTTTTGATACTGTTGATCATGCTATCCTGCTTAACAAACTCCTGAGCTCTGGAATAGGGAAACATGCTTTAAACTGGTTTCAGTCCTACCTATCAGGAAGATCCCAACATGTGTCCATCTCAGGCTCTAACTCCAACCCCCTGGATATCACCTGTGGTGTCCGCAAGGCTCTGTTCTGGGGCCCCTACTCTTCTCAGTGTTCATTAATGATCTTCCCACATCTTGTAAGGAAGCCTCAATACACATGTATGCAGATGACACAATCCTATATGCACACAGCCATAGCCTCTCTGACCTTCAACACATACTTCAGTCTGACTTTTTGAGACTCGAAAACTGGATTTCCCAAAACAAACTGTTTTTAAACACTGACAAGACTGTAACAATGGTATTTGGGACCAAGACTAAATTCTTAAAGCTTCCAGCGACTGAGCTCCATATTAGAACCAACACTAACACCACCCTAACCCCTGTCACTAGTTTTAAATACCTGGGCTTATGGTTTGACTCCCACTTAACATTCGGAATGCACATTGATACCCTGACAACCAAGACCTATGCAAAACTAGGGGTACTTTACAGGAACAAATCCTCCCTAAGTCTCCTGGTCAGAAAGCGTATCGCACAGCAGATGCTAATGCCAATTATTGACTATGGAGACATAGTATATGGCTCGGCACCTCAAACCCACCTTAGCAAACTTGACACCCTCTACAATTCAATTTGTCGTTTTGTTCTCCAATGCAACTACAACACACATCACTGCGAAATCCTCAAAGAACTAGATTGGTCATCACTAGAGTCTAGGCGCAAAGTTCACCTTTCCTGTCTTGCCTTTAAATTCTTTATGGGCAAGCTACCCAGCTAACTGAACAAGCTCCTCACATCTACCACATGCAGCACCTATCACCTGAGATCAGACTCCAAAAGACTGTTCATGGTCCCAAGGCTCAACAAAGTATCCGGCCGTTCCTCCTTCTCTTACCATGCACCCTACAACTGGAACAACCTACCAGAAACTCTCACATCCACCACCAGTTTAAGTTCTTTCAAATCTAAGGCTGTCTCACATTTTAATCTGGTCTGTAACTGTTTCATTCGCCCATAACATATATTTTCTTTAACTGTGCATGCAATGTCTTGTATATAATGTATACCCTGTTCATTTATGTAACTGTATTTGTAACCATGTATTATTTGTCTTAACTCTGTGCCCAGGACATACTTGAAAACGAGAGGTAACTCTCAATGTATTACTTCCTGGTAAAATATTTTATAAATAAATATAATAATAAATAATAGACTGGTCATTCACAGGTGCATAACAAGAGCTGGCATTTAAAAGTGAGATGAGTGTAGGGAGGAGTGTAGGGAGGAGTGTAGGGAGGAGTGTAGGGAGGAGTGTAGGGAGGAGTGTAGAGAGGAGTGTAGAGAGGAGTGTAGAGAGGAGTGTAGGGAGGCGTATAGGGAGGAGTGTAGGGAGGAGTGTAGGGAGGAGTGTAGAGAGGAGTGTAGAGAGGAGTGTAGGGAGGCGTATAGGGAGGAGTGTAGGGAGGAGTGTAGGGAGGAGTGTAGGGAGGAGTGTAGGGAGGAGTGTAGGGAGGAGTGTAGGGAGGAGTGTAGGGAGGAGTGTAGAGAGGAGTGTAGGGATTGTCAAAATCCGTTTCCCAGAACTTTATCAGGGCCGGCCTTCGGCTTTGTGGGGGCCAAGCAGGCACGTTGGCAGCGGGGCCCCCCTGGCAGCATTGTGGTGTCATTATGTTATAAGTATCTCCGGGCGTAGGGGGTCCCTGGAGCTGAAATGAATAGGGTTCAGCTCCGGACACCCCCTGATTCAATTCTATATTTAAAAAAAAAAAATTGTCTTGGATTGCTCATTTAAAGTCACATCTTAGATAAAGGAGGAGCGGAGTTAGCTCTGCATGTGCGCTGTATGAGACATTAAGCTAGATAGATCAATTGCAACCAAAATCACATCTAAAAATGTCCACTTTATCTGCATTGTAACCCCTATTTATAACAAAGTGTAGTGTCTATTCTGAGAAACATACTTCTTTTGTGTTTTTGCAGCAGCTCAAGCAACAAACCGAAACAGGATCCTATTCCAGAAGAAGAGAAACCAGGTAACAATATAAACCAGGTCAATTTCATTGTCGCTAATGACTTCAGGGCTGTACAGAATGAAATACAGCAAAGTCACTCTTACTGGAGTCAGCACAGTGAATTGAACACCATAACATAACCTTTTTCGATTTGATGTGGGTAATACCATTAACAAACTGCTAAATCAGGGGTGGCCAACTTCAGTCCCCAATGGCTACCAACAGGACAGGTTTTCAGGATATCCCCGATTCCCACTGATTGAGCCACCTGTGCTGAAGCACGGACTGACTGAGCCATTTGTGCTGATGCAGGGATATCCTGAAAACCCAACCTGTTGGTAGCCATTGAGGACTGGAGTTGGCCACCCGTAGGCTAAATGAATTGTTGTATAAGAGCTTCCAGTTGTAATATAGACGGTTCAACGTACACACAGGAGAATTCTGACACCCACAATCTTTCAAAATGTCTTCCTGTTCTCTTACAGAGCGCATTGGCACTGCAGAAGTACTTCAAATACACGCATCAGACAATGAAAATGAGACCAAGCCATGTTCAGCCAAATAACCCACCCAAGCAACATTTGCTCCCACTGTCACCTGGATAAAACAGTGTACTTATTGGAAACCATGCTTTTTGTTTAATCTCTGGTTCATAGAACTTGTAATATGTATCTAGACTTCTAAATTCCATTTTACTAATCACCATTAATGCCTATGCTCCCTTAATCTGTTTTCTGGCCACTGCAGTGATATCTCTGCTTTATATTCTTGGCAAATTATATAAAATAGATGAGCAATGAGTTGCAGTCATGAAACACAGGTATAGGACTTAATGTACACTATATACTGTCGGTCTGACTGTTTTCTGCATTTCTCTTATCTTTCTCTTTCACGGTATTATTTTCTTCTGTATCAACTGTATTTAAATGTTAGGCTGGGCACTATAGCCCGGATGTAATAAATGGTGCTAAACCCTAAGGCAACTTACAGGCCATTCATATTAAAAGGCCAAAAGCACTGTATAGTAAATATTTCTCTATCATATAAATGCATCTATTTAAACAGACCCGTACGTTGTTTTCTTTTGGGACTACCATGCTGTTATCTGTTTTATGAAAACAGAATGACGAATACAAAAATCCAAACATGGGCATTATTGTGATGTGGTTTCATTCTTAATCTTGACACAAAAAAAAGGAAAAACTCATTGAATCCAAGAACTATAAGTTTGTTATGTAGCATAATATGGACTTTTCCACTGCTCATTTTCTGCATTCAAACCTTATGCCAAGTCTAGTAATCATTTTGCTGCTATTGGTGCTTGGAACATATTGCTGGGACTTCTCATAGCTAATGAGTTCATTTCATGTCTAATGTCAGTGAGATCTAATCAGATCATCGAATTAGTCATTTCTTCTTTGTACCTGTCAGTTTTTATTTACGGTCTTTCTCTGCTACATTGTTGCCTTTTTTTGCAAATGTGTAGAAAAAGTTGCCGGGTGGTAATGGTGCTGCTAAATGTAAGAGTCGGATTTAAAACAAATACAAGTTCTCTATGACCTTTATCAAGTCACGTTATTTCCAACCAGTGATTATTAATGAATTGAGGACAAAATGACAGAAAACCGCCAGGTTATGGAAGTTCGTTTGAGATGAGTGAGACCTTCTGTAGGTAAGGAATAATACTTTTAGGACTATGAGATTATACACACCTTACTTGGTCTCAAATCTAGAGATGGGCGAATCCACCCAAATCCTTTTCCTGGATTTTCTCGCATTTCCCCCCAAAATCCGTTTTGCGGTGTAAAATCTGCGGGCAGAGTTGGTCGGTTTTAATCCGCGCGGATTCATCAAAATCCGCCATTGGATACAATCCATTGCCGGATTTGTAGAATCTAATCGGCGGATTCAACATTCATTCCTTAAGAATCCGGCAACGGATTGCTGAATCCACAGAGAGTATTGGTAATAATAAATAAAAAAATATCCGCAAAACATGAATTGACATCTTTGAGATTGATCTGCCAAAGGGACCGGCCGATCCTCTGCGGATCCAAATCCACCAAAAGAATGCACCCATCTCTACTCACATCATACATAAGACTGTAGGCATTGCTACAGTTACCAGCAGTTTAACAATCAAAAAGATTGGTTAAGTAAAGTGTGTTTTCAGTTTGTACAACTATGTACAGGCATACCCCGCATTAACGTACGCTATGGGACCGCAGCATGTATGTAACACAGGCATACCCCGCATTAACGTACGCTATGGGACCGCAGCATGTATGTAACACAGGCATACCCCGCATTAACGTACGCTATGGGACCGCAGCATGTATGTAACACAGGCATACCCCGCATTAACGTACGCTATGGGACCGCAGCATGTATGTAAAGCGAAAATGTACTTAAAGTGAAGCACTACCTTTTTCCCACTTATCGATGCATGTACTGTACTGTAATCGTCATATACGTGCATAACCGATGTAAATAACGCATGTGTAACAGGCTGTATAGTCTCCCCGCTTGAGCACAGCTTTGGTGCAGGTAGGGAGTTCAACTTTGCTGTTCAGGACGTGCTGACAGGCGCATGCGCAAGCTGCCGTTTGACTATTGGGCGATATGTACTTACTCGCGAGTGTACTTAAAGTGAGTGTCCTTAAAGCGGGGTATGCCTGTATCTCTGTGTGCAGGAACTTGACCTTGTAGCCCCGAGCTCCCTTCACTATTCCTTTCTCTCCTCAACCAAAACCTTCCGCCGTTAATCTGAAATAACCATGGACACCGGAGCTGGAGGTTAAAAACGTCCACAGCTTTATTAACCATAATGTTATACAAACATTTAACAACCACTTGTCCCTGCCAGAGTACTGAAACCTTTTGAACAGGTCAACAGTGCCCAGCTGTGGCCCCATACCCCGGCCAGGTACTGCTCAGTACTTCACTCGTTCCAAATCAATCAACCATAAGGAGGCAGTTCCCTGTACCCACCGCCCAGCGAAAACAGCTCCCTCTCCCCAACTGGCCCGGATAGGCCTCAAATATCCCACCAAATGATGCAACCTTGCCGCAGTGACAATCATACCCATAATTATCCCAACAATACTATGACAGTGCACGATACCCATAACCTTCCTATAACTATACATAGACTAGGGAGGGTGGGAAATTGTCTCTGTTTAGAGCGATGCGTAACTGCCGTTCCCAGCTTTCTACTTCCCATATAGCTGCTGCCAGACCCTCCTCTCCCAGTGGTCATCACAACCCCTCCTCCAATCTGTTAACCTCTTCACCCCCCTAACCCCCACTAGCCTGCTCTCCAATGCCCAGATCCCTAGGCAGGAAATCAGGGGCAAAAAGAGGGTGGGAGAGGAAACCAGACAGCCACCTGAACAGGAGAGGGAGCCTTTTCCCCTCCTAACCCAGGAGCCTAATTAGGGGCATGACACGAGACATGACATGAGATCTGTCAGGGTTCTCAAAATCAGTGAATCAAGTGAATGTACGCAGAAACCAAAGCAGACATTATTTGGAAGCTGGGCTCAATGCAATAGTGTTTCAGTATGTTACAGACACTCAAGTGTGGGAATTTGTTTTTATATGAGTTATAAAATATTACATCACACAAAACACTCGTACCCTTTAAATGCAGTGAGTCAGAATTCATCCAGTGAATAAAACATGCAGGAGTGGCCAACTCCAGTCCTCGAGGGCCACCAACAGGTCAGGTTTTAAGGATGTCCCTGCTTCAGCACAGGTGGCTCAATCAACGATTGTCAATGTCTTAATGAGACCATGTTACTGAAGCTGTTTCATGCTGCTGGGATGTCGGTCATCTGTGGGTAATCCAAAGGAAATAAAAACAGATCCAGTGCTTAAAAAGTTCTTCAAAATAAATGCACTGTGTGAATACAAAGAGTACTAGTATTCGTTGGACTTCTGCACTGTGTTAAATGGAAATTGGTCCTTATGTACGTTATTTAAGTTGTCAGAAAATGAAACATTCGCACAATATGTCAGCCCGTGTACAATGCTGATAGGTAATAGCTGGAATGTCAGTTTCTTCTGCATTCATTACTTAAAATACAGCTGAACAGCTTGTTCACAGATTCTCATTTTGACAGAGAGATGTACCAGTGACCTTGGCGTTTCAATAATTCGTATTAAAAGAAGTCTTGTTTGCCCTCAGCTTTTCAAGACATACTTGTGAAGAAGCCCATATATATCTCAAAGTACAGTATTATCATAATATTATGATGCAACCAACCTCATACTGATGAAACCCAAAAGGTCTGTGAGTAGGTTTACTGGCTATACACTTTTCTGACCCAGGCTGCGCTGAAAAGCTGTGTAATGCAGCAGGCATAAGCTTATAGGGGTCTATGTTAAAATGGATAAGAAGTAAAGAGTGACACACTGCTCATTTGCATGTAATTTCCCAGAATCCCTGGCTGCATTGGTAGCAATGTTTGCTAAGCAATAATGGGAAAGATAGAGTTGCAGACCTGTCTGAGACATACAATTGCACACAAGTGGTATTTTTATTTACTGTACATCATGATATTAGAATACATAAAAAAATGTCATTTAACAACTCCAAACAATTTATTTTAATTGTAGATGATGTGTTTTCCTCCATAAATTTATCTCAGGACTAATATGTCTGCAAGAGCTTTATGGGATGATTGTGATTTTCGGATAGAAACAGCCCTAATGCCCATCTCGGCCAATATAGAATTACCCCTAAGGGGTTGAAAGAGTCATAGACGAGTGGCCAGTTGTGCTGCGTTCACTCCCTCATTCTGGGGCTCATATTAGTCTATGTTTGCTTTAGTGTATCACTTTCTAGCAACTTTCTGTAAATGTTGAGTGGACTTCAAAGGTCTCCCAGTGCCCCACGGTGTATTATGGCCAAAGACTCCTTAGTAAATGTGGCCCTTTATCTGTCTCTCAATCCAACACTAATGGCAGTAATATGAGCAATATCATGAAAAAGTCACGTGTAAAGATGAAAATATGTCAAAGAATATATATATATATAAAATATTGTTATTCGTACACACGGGGAGCTCGCAAATGGGATGGGAAAGAAGAAATCGTGCACACAGAATAGAAATATGAGCCGTTTCTGCCTGTATTCTTACCGCACATTATCTATCACTCATAATGTTGCACTGGTGCTGTAGCTGAAAGGCACTTTCACACATACAGTAGGACCACATTGGGCTTATGCCAGTCAAATATTTGAAATAAAGTTGTCAATATTGAAACCTGAAGTCTATGGATTTTGTTATCTTGGGGGCCGATTCTAGAAAGTGGCCGATCAAACCTTAATTGGCCAAAAACTCCCTTTCAAGTTCCTGTAGGGGAGATTCCCGAAAGTGTGATAACCACCATTACATGTTAACTGCCATGCACACAGTTTTCCCCTTAAGGGGCTTATTCTATAGCAGCTGACGAGTCTGAACAGGCTGTGGTTGGTCCATATTCCACCTAATCGGCTTCTTTGGCCGATATATAATAAGCCCCCAAATCTCTCTTATTCTGTCTCCTTTAACTTGCCATTTGACATGCAATGGGTGGGCTTGAGTCGTAACTACCTTGTCACAAACAAAACAAACAAAACTCACAATCATCCCCAGTCTGTTATAACTTTAAAAAAAGGACAATCTTTAAACTTCCCAGCAGTTTCGTTGCAGATTGAGATACCTTTCAGACGAACAATATAGTTCCTCATGGGTTTCTACTCACATGCACCAAACAAAACACCCCAAGAAAACTTTGAGGTTTATAACGCTCTGTACAGTATCATTTCATCTATGGAGATGAATGTTAGTCAACTAAAAAATATACAGTAACAACCTATAAGTCTGCTCTTCATATCCTCCAACTGCACCTATTTAGCAGGCAATCTACCTGTGTTTTATATCATGTACCTATTCAATTCAGTTCTACCTATTGTACAGTATATCTGCCAGTGGATGCAGAAGCTGCAGCTATGAAGCAGCTGGGAGATTGATGTGGAAGTGATGTTATATCCCTGGCACTTAGCACTGAGACACACTAAATAAAAGGATATACAGTATACGACCAGATGGAGGGTGAATCCACTTGGGTACTCCTCACCCTCCATCTGGTCGTATCTATCCTTTTAGTTAGTGTTTCTCAGTGCTAAGTGCCAGGGATATAACATCACTTCCATTTCTGTCTGCTGACCTGGGGGTCAGAGTTATATCATAGGCTGCTAGCTATTTTAGTGTTAGAAATCAGCGCTCCCTCTTGTTTTGTTGTTTAGCTGGGAGATTGATGGTGTATCTGCTAATGATCAGCTGGTAACGGAGTATTTAACACAACTGCAAAGAAAAAAGATATTATTACAACCTTTTCCCCAAAAAACTTTTCGTCCTCACTTTGTTCTCTACATGGGATGGATAAGCACTAGGAAGAGGGTAATTGGTAATTATAACCTTCTAAACTGGACAAAAACGTGATAAGGTATGATGATGGAAAAAAGTGCTGTGTTAATATTATCGAGAGTTACTAGAGATGAGATACTGTGGTATACACTAATGTAGATATTGTGTATATGATTGTTTAAGAAGAGGGACCATTTGGACCCTTTTCAGTTTGCCAACCTGAATACACTGCATGGTATAGGTAACCATAGTATGTCCCTGAACAGGGGTTCTTAGGAAACCTTGGTTTCCTGCAATTTTCAGATCATTTGAAAATTGTATCAACTACAGAAGAATTTACAATGCATCTGATCTAAGATCCCAGCAATATAGGAATTACATTTGTATGGGCTTTTGAGGGGGGCTAGGGGGAGTTTGTGACTTGCCTGTGTCGAACAGTGTTTTTCAACAAGGAACCCTCAGTTTCCCTGGGTATCCCTAAAGGGTTCTCTGTAATTTTCAGGTCATTTTTCAGGTCAACAACATTTAGTGTAAGAAAGAAATCCTCCACAAGAATTATATACCCTCTGCACCGGATATATGTTTATATATTTCCTTTACAAAGCAATTTTGGCTGAGCGGATGATCAGAAGACAGCATTTAAAAATTGTACCAAATACAGAATTTACAATGCATCTGGTCTCAGATGCACTATTAAAGAGGTTGGGGTTCCTTACAATGCATCTGATCTCAGACGCGCTATTAGAGAGGGTTGGGGTTCCTTACAATGCATCTGGTCTCAGACACACTATTAAAGAGGTTGGGGTTCCTTACAATGCATCTGATCTCAGACGCGCTATTAGAGAGGGTTGGGGTTCCTTACAATGCATCTGATCTCAGACGCACTATTAGAGAGGGTTGGGGTTCCTTACAATGCATCTGATCTCAGACGCACTATTAGAGAGGGTTGGGGTTCCTTACAATGCATCCGATCTCAGACCCGCTATTAGAGAGGGAAAAAAATAAAATAAAAAACGGCAGCTTGGACTGCTGCTTTAAACCTAACTGTCATTACTTCAATGTGGTCCACAGTGGAACTACACTTTTGTAGCCTGACTCCAGTGATTTTCTTTGCACTAAGAGGAAGCTAAGATGCTTGGGAGGAGTTTAGCTCTTTTTCTCAGCACTTTCACTTTCTAGTTTCCCTGTAAATGTCTGTGTGCTTTTTATCATTCATTCAACATAGTTGGGACCGAGGAGAGAGTATCATTAAATGGTCCCTGCTTATTTTCTCAGAACCGCCCTGTGTCCTGGCCCATCTTGTCCTGGATATGGATAAACATTAGCAGAACCTCTCCCTAACTTCTCTCTTTCTCTGGAACCAGATCCACCTCTGAACCCGCAGAGCTTCTGAAATGGGAGCTTGGCAGAAACCCTGCATTCGTTTAACCCCCCTTATCTGTGTAAGGGGAGGGTCAGTAAACACAGGCAGCTCTGTGTGAATAGCACTGATTTCTACCCCCCTCTCTTTCCTTCACAGCCCCATCTCAGCAGCAGCATGACACTACAGGCTGTGGTAGGAATGTCCTGCTGGGGGCTGCTGCTCCTTCTCATTAGCTGCTCTGCACAGGGTAAGTCTGCTTCATTCATAACTTCTGTGTACTTTTTACACCAGTGGTGTCCAACCTTTTTTCGGTTTAGGAACCGTATGTGAAATTCTGAGGAACCCCAACCCTCTCTAATTGCACGTCTCAGATCAGAAACCTTGTAAGGAACCCCAACCCTCTCTAATTGCACGTCTCAGATCAGAAACCTTGTAAGGAACCCCAACCCTCTCTAATTGCACGTCTCAGATCAGAAACCTTGTAAGGAACCCCAACCCTCTCTAATACCGTGCCTGAGATCTGATGCATTGTAAGGAACCCCAACCCTCTCTAATAGTATCTGAGATCAGATGCATTGTAAGGAACCCCAACCCTCTCTAATAGCGAGTCTGAGATCAAATGCATTGTAAATTCTTTTGTGTTTTGTTCAATTTTAAAATGACCTGAAAATTACATGGAACCTTTAGGGATACCCGGGGAATCCGAGGGTTCCTGGCTGAAAAACATTGTTCTACACAGGCAAGTCACAAACTCTCCAACCCCTCAGCAGCCCATACAAATTTAGCTCCTATAATGCTGGGATCTTGTCCTGTTGTGTTTAGTGTGAGAAATCATTATTCTAACCTAATCTGTAGTGTCAGGTTACCATGCTGACCTCAGACTGCAGGGGATTCTGGGGAGACATCTATTGTAACCTCCCAGACACTGAATATTTCAACTGCTCATATCAACAGAACAAAGCGTTGAACTTAAAAATAAAATGAAAACATCCCTTGAAAGAGCAAATATGAGCTCTTTTAAGTGAGATATTTAATAAAGACATACAGCGCTGAGTTCGGGCTACTGCTTTTAGGGGTGCATGACACACACACACAACCTGTTTGCATTGCTGCAGTTCAGTGTGAAAAATGTTTTCACTCGTTTGTTTCTTTAAGGTTAATATTACTATTTAATGATATATGATTGGGGTCAGACAGCGCAAATATTTTTAGGCACAGATTTAAATCAGTGTGCTTGCCCTTCTGACAGCAAAGGTTTCAATTGTTTCTTCTGCCAGTTGTAGCTTCCAATAACACTCTCTAATCTCACCACACACATTCAAAAAACCACATAGAAATATACAGTATAACCACGCATAAGAGCTCTGATACATACAGCGTTTTTTATGAAGCTCTCAATTAGTCCAATATTTCACTGACTTCAGGTCACACTGGACATTGTGACCCCTACAAATTATGTGTGTTATGTGCCTGAGATGTGTCTTCAATAATGTGCAATAGTCATCGATTACCAAGGTCCAATCATTTGATCAGCCAATACAACTTGATAACCGGCGTCACACTTTAGCAGGGGCAACACTGAAGGAATTTAAAAATCTCGCTGTTCAAACTTCACTCATCCCGTCCTCACTTACACGCTACACACTCACCCTCCTTTTTACAGGCATGCACTCACATAGCATACGTACCTTTTTACTCAATACACACCACATTTATCACACTTTCCCTCTTTCCTCCCATCTTCCCACGCACCTAAGGCTACGTCCATAGCAGGGGAAGCCGCGCTGAGCCGCGCGGATGTTCCGCGCTGAGCCCCTGCATCCTCAATGAGGATGTCTTTAGAGGGGGCTCACGCGAGCGTCCGCAGGCGTGCTGAGGCGTTGGAATTTTCAGCCGACAGCAGAGCCTGTTTCTCAGCGCGCTGTCGGCTGAAAACCTCCAATCACAGCAAAGCAGCGTCAACATCACGGCCATAGCCTAAAAGCTATCAGACAAGAGTTGCAAGTCATTCGAAGGAATCCACACTATCTGCCATTTTTAAGCGTTCCCAGAAATTATCGAGTACACCAATATTTTTTCAAAATAGATAACTTCAGCGTGGATAGAGAACGTGTGGTATAATCAGGATGAAAATGAGATCGTAAATGCAAAAAAACCCAAAAACTAAATAGGATCAATTTAGTTGTACTGAACTTTTAACGCTACATTGTAGGTTTCATCAAAATGTAGTTACTGTATGGCTCCTACATGTTTAGGGCTTATTTCATCTGCCCATAATAGACGTGTCTCCTCCTTTCTTGGCCCCCACCAGCAATGCCCTTCCCCCTGCACCCACTAGTTAAAGCTGATTAATGAGACTAGTAATCTGGTTAAAGGGTCAGTCTCAGACACACGCTGCACTAAAGTGACTGGCAATGGTTCCCAAAGAGATAAAGGGGTAGACACAGGAAGCCACAAATTATGTTTTAGATCTGGAGTATTGGGGAACACCACTAATTCACCCCCTTGTGCCCACCCTGTATTCAGTCAATATATCTACAGTATGTATTTATTTATTTGCATTGAGGTTGAATCTCAAACCATAACTATATATTTTTTAAAGTGCCAATATAAATCGCCAACATTGGAAGATCAATCTTGTTTGTCAGAGAATCCATCTTTACTCTTCCTTATTCTCTCCTGAAAGCAAAGCTCTCATGGGGATACCTTTCGCAAAGGGGAATGGTTTACAAAAAGGACTAGTGGCACATGCGACGGCAGATGCACCTAACAGTTACGTTATTTTATATAAAAAATCATTCACTGGTGGCCATGCCAAGGATGTGAATTGTTAAGTCATGTGATATAAATGTACAATGTTAAAATTGTTTTACTGTTTATTTGCTGATTATTCAGAAAGTCCTTCCTTCCAACCTGGAATTTTGTACCGTTATGACTATACACTGGATTTAACGGTAGAGCATGCCTCCCAGCCAGCTATGCCAGGAAGTAGGCTGAAAGCCGAAGCCGCTGTACAGACTTACCTTCTGTGGAGAAATAAAATCCATCCAGATGAGCAACTGGTGCATGTGCAGGTTTGTACTATACATTAACTAAATGTGCAGTAAATACAGGTCAAACCCAGCCAGACTGGTAAACAACAATAGACTTTGGCCGATAAGACAAGGTGTGACTGTTCTGTAGGACGTGACGGAGATGTGGAATAAAGTGACTCTGGTTATGCTCACACCCAGAACTGTCAGAATTATACATGAAAGAGGCAATCCAAGCATGTAATTTTCTTGGTGAATTTGTATTATTTTTTAACATAAGTTTGAAGCAGGGGGTCTCCGGTGCTGAACTACATAGATTTCAGCTCTGGGGACACCCTGTGTCCGGAGATACTTACCTCCGTATGGGGTGGACGGTAGCTGCTCCGCTCGGCTTGCAGGGTTCACATAATGGTGGATTTCCAAAGCTCCCTCGCCCTGCGGGCCAATAGGAATACGTGACGTCATCAGGTTCAGCTTCCTATTGGCTAGCGTGACGCAGGAGCTTTACATTTGCTGAGATACCGCACTCCCTTTGGGGGTCTGTATCTTGGGTAGCAGAGGGTCCCCGGAGCTGAAATTCATGGGGTAGCTCAGAAGACCCCTATGTGGAAAAAATATAAGAAAATAAAAAGCGGCTTGGATTGTTCCTTTAATATGTTGATATTCAAGCCTGGGATCTGGCTATAGGAGTTGTGTTAGGCATTTGGACAGACTCTAGAGTGCCTTCTATTGACGTTCTGTAAGACTTGGACAAACACTGGTTTCTAAACAACATGACTTACCCTACCATTTATTGGTTTTCTCTATTCCATTTTCTGTTAGTTAATATGACACTTCTGCATGTGTAAATAACACTTACTTTTTTTTGCCGACACTTAATATCTCCTTTTATTCTTTTGTCTGAAGAGAAGCCTACAACTGAAATACTACAAAGAACTAGGAAAATATTCTCACCCTCATTGCTAGAGGGGCCTCTTTTTTATGGCAAAGTTGTGTATTTGTGTTCCCCCTATTCCTGAAAGGGGTAGAAGGTATTATTTTATGTGCGTTAGGTTTGTGCTATTGGAGCATGGAGTTGTGTTATCACAACAGTATCCCAATTAGAGTGACTTTAAAAACCTGTAATCTTGTGAGCCGGAGAACAACAATGCAAGATCTGTGTCATATCACAAGAAGCAGAGACAGCAAGAGTTCTGATTTTCAAGGACAGCTCTCCCTCTAGGAAGCAATGGCCAACTCCAGTCCTCAAGGGCCACCAAAAGGGCAGGTTTTCAGGATATCCCTGCTCAGCACAGGTGGCTCAATCAGTGGCTCGGTTTTCGACTGAGCCACTGGTTGAACCACCTGTGCTGAAGCAGGGATATCCTGAAAACCTGATCTGTTGGTGGCCCTTGAGGACTGGAGTTGGCCATCCCTGCTGTAGGGCTACAACTGCCTCTACCCACTAACCACAGTGTGTGCTTGAGTCAGAACAAGTACCACAGTCCAGTTTAACCACTTCTAGACGCCTCCAGTACTGAATGCGACAAGATTGTTCACACAATAGGTAAAATAATCCTCTTTCTTGCCGAGGTAACATGTTGTCTTTTTTGGAGAATAACATGTAACCAAGAAGATGTAAAGGTACATTGGTCACTTCTTGTTGATGCTTTGATTTTAGATCCAGGACTTTGCAATTCAGAATTTTCCAAGTCGAAGAACGAGTAATGTCTCCGTGGAAGACTCTTCTATCAAACACCCGATAGATGCAGGGAGCAGCAGTAACTTGGAACGCCCAATCGTCTTTCACTGGAATTCTGGGAAGGTGCATTGTAGCATATTTGTTGACTTGTAAAGCTCCGCTTTAAAAAAAAAAAAAAAAAAAAAGAAATCTTGAAAAGATTGAGAATCCACATAAACCTGTTGACTACAACAATATATTCATGTTTAATAACAGAGCACGGTAGATTGGGAGGTATACAAAGTAAACAGCACTCAATTAGTACATAAGGAGAAGTAATAAGAATGTAGAAGGTGCAACGGGAACTAGGGGGGCCCCTCAACCCTCCAAATAATACCAGTAAAAAAAATATATAGTTAAATATATACCTTTTGCTGATTAGCAGTTTTCTTTCTCTTGATTGTGTGCTGGGAACTATATATATATATATATATATATATATATATACATGTAGAGGTATCAGTACCGTGTTAGCCGAGCTTCAATAATCAAAAAATAAATAGATGATACCGTTCTGTGGCTAACGAAATGCTTTTATTTGTGCGAGCTTTCGAGATACATTGATCTCTTCTTCCGGCGATGTTACAATGAATGAAGCAAGGGTATACTTAAAAACAGTGTCTCTTGGAATGTTATCTGTGCTGGTCCTTCCCCCGGTGTGGATGTGTTTTATGGCTAGAGGTGTCAAAAGGTTCCTGAAAGCAAGTGAAGAAAGAGTGTGTATGTGTATCAGTGTGAATAAAAATGAATGGAGAGCCCACAGTATATACAGTGCTTTACAAAAGGTGTGTGTGGAGTGGGAGTGGATATAAATGGTGTGGGTGGGTGTGGAAATGTGAGAGTTTGTAGCACAACTAAAAGTGTGTGTGGATACTTTGTGGTCCCTATAGGTGTATAGGGATGGAAAAACAAGGAGTATTAGTATGTGTGAGAGACAGCTGTGTGTGCATACATATAGCACAGTATGTACAGACATGGCCTTTAGCGCTCATGGGAAGAGAGTTCACTTGTGTCAATAATAACTCATAAAATTTCGATCTCTGTTTAGGCCACTGCTAAGTGTCCCGAACAGTTGCATAAATTTGTATTCATGCAACCGTCTCTCTTTCGGTGTTTTAAGATTACCTTTGAGTATGGCAATCCTCAGATCGTTCATCTTATGGCCAGAGACAGAGAAATGTTCGCCAACAGGACTGTCTCTTGTTCCGCGTGTGATGCTGTGGCGGTGCAGGTTCATTCTCTTGTTTAGCCCCTGCCCTGTCTCACCTATGTAGTAGCAGCCCCCTGGGCATTTCATGTACATGATGAGGTACACGACATTGCTGGAGGAACAGGTGAACCTTCCTCTGATTTTGTATTCCCGATTCCTGTGTGGTATTTGTATTGTGTCCGCTGTGTAGAGCATTGCGCAGGTTTTGCATCTTGGGTCCTGGCATGGTTTTGTCCCTCATTCAGTTGTACTGCTGAATACTTTACTCCTCACCATAATATTCTTGAGATTATGGGGTTGTCTGTATGATAATAAGGGTGCTTCAGGGAAGACCTGTTGCAGTCTTGTATCTTCCTGGAGGATGGGTTGTAGTTTCCTGGCGATCTTGCGTAGGGCTCCTAGGTGTGGGTTATATGTGACCACCAAAGGTACCCTGTCGCTTGTCTCCTTCTGTTTGAAGAAGTGATTTCCTTGAATACAAACAGAAGGAGTCAAGCGACAGGGTACCTTTGGTGGTCACATATAACCCACACCTAGGAGCCCTACGCAAGATCGCCAGGAAACTACAACCCATCCTCCAGGAAGATACAAGACTGCAACAGGTCTTCCCTGAAGCACCCTTATTATCATACAGACAACCCCATAATCTCAAGAATATTATGGTGAGGAGTAAAGTATTCAGCAGTACAACTGAATGCGGGACAATACCATGCCAGGAACCCAAGATGCAAAACTTGCGCAATGCTCTACACAGCGGACACAATACAAATACTACACAGGAATCGGGAATACAAAATCAGAGGAAGGTTCACCTGTTCCTCCAGCAATGTCATGTACCTCATCATGTGCATGAAATGCCCAGGGGGCTGCTACTACATAGGTGAAACAGGGCAGGGGCTAAACAAGAGAATGAACCTGCATCGCCACAGCATCACACGCGGAACAAGAGACAGTCCTGTTGGCGAACATTTCTCTGACTCTGGCCATAAGATGAACGATCTGAGGGTTGCCATACTCAAAGGTAATCTTAAAACACCGAAAGAGAGACGGTTGCATGAATACAAATTTATGCAACTGTTCGGGACACTTAGCAGTGGCCTAAACAGAGATCGAAATTTTATGAGTCATTATTGACACAAGTGAACTCTCTTCCCATGAGCGCTAAAGGCCATGTCTGTACATACTGTGCTATATGTATGCACAAACAGCTGTCTCTCACAAATAATCTATTTACTATAGATTAGCTTAGTGCAATGCATTGCAGGCCCCAGTACTGACTGGCTAAAAATGTGCTATGGTTTTGACAAGAAACCATGTTATGAAACTAGTGACCACTAGGTGGCAATTGCACATTTTGCAAGAGACCATTTAAACAGCATAAATGAATTGAAAAGCATCTTTAAACCCCCTGTATGCAATAGGGCAGTATAAATTGACTATACATTTTAATGAATATTTTATTCCCTCGTTAAAGATTTTAGCGCAGTTAAGCTTTGGGATCATTTAACCGTATCTCAAGTTATTTGGGAAATGTGTTCCTGGTTTCATCAGATCACACCCCGAAGACTATGCTTATTGCGCCAAAAATGCCCGGTGAATCAGCTGTATATTTCATTTTCACAGGAAAGGATTAAGAAATTAACTGTCTAGAGTGGGGTAGCCAACTCGAGTCCGCAAGGATCACTAACAGGTCAGGTTTTCAGGATAACCCTGCATATGCGCAGGTGGCTCAATCAGTACCTGCATCAGCGCAAGTGGCTCAATCAGTCCCTGCTTCAACACAGGTGGCTCAATCTACAGTTCAGTCGAAGCGACTTTGACGGAAACTCAGATTGAGCCACCTGTGCTGCAGCTGGGATATCCTGAAAACCTGACCTGTTAGTGGCCCTTGAGGACTGGAGTTGCCCTGGATAATTTCTTTTTGATGGGCAACCAAAGCTTCCCAGCTCTCAAATATACAGTATATCCTTACTGTGCCAATTCCATCCTAAAATACGAACCAGCATTAAAGTAATGTTTTCACGGAGATCTCACTGATTTCACGAGACTCTCTCAAGCTACAATTAGGACATTTGAGAAGAAATAAACTGTCGCTCACATGTCAGATTTTCTGTGCCGGAGCTATTGTTTTAAAGGCAGATTTGTATTTCAGGTCGTGGGCATGTACGTTACAGGAGAAGGAAATGACCAAATGTTGGATTTGAAAAGAGGACTTGTCAGCCTGTTTCAGTTTCAGCCCCTTTCTGGGATGCACAAGGAGGTAGGTCATGCAAAAAAATGATTAAGTACATAAAACGTGAGAGAGAAATCTGAGGCAGAGGTTATCGGCGCTTAATGCAGTGTAACTGCTATTGACTTCAATCAGAGCTTAGGGAATCTCCCCTTTCTGGGCTTTTTGTATATGAGCCGATCTGGCTGTTTTTTTCACGTCAATGGGGCATTTTGGCCGATCGGCTGCTTTGGCTCATATAGAATATGCCCCTTAGGCCCACATCCACAGAAGTCCTTTATTCACTTAACGAGGTGTTGGCATAAGTCAACTCATAAGAGACAGCTGAAGTCTTGAAAGAAATTAGGCTGGTGGCGGCTTTGAGAGTCTCTGGTAGATTGTTCCAGTCCTGAGGTGCACAGTAAGAGGAGGAGGAACGGTCGGATTCTTTGTTGAACTGTAGAATCATGAATAATCCTTTGGAGTCAGATCTCAGGTGATAAGAGCTGCGTGTGGAAGGAGTGATGAGCTTGTTCAGATACTGTAGGCTGGTAAAGTGCCCAGAAAGTATTTGAAGGCAAGACAGGAAACATGTATTTTATGCCTGGATTAGCACTTGAACAGGTTCTTGTCATACTATTAGTATGGATTTCTTTCTGCTGTAAATGAACATGCTACAATAATCTATCTTGGATTTTGTGTTCTCTTCCTTTTATTCTGAAAATAAAGCAAAGCGCTCTGTGAGCTGTGTGTTTCTCAGTGGTGAAGGGTGAGAGGGAATAGTATTGGAGTTTCATTACTGCATTCGTTGTTTTTTTTATATCCTCTGTGTCTAAAAACTTGAGCTCTGCTAGAAAATGATAAAGCGAAGGAAGAGCATGATTTACCGGGAATCTATTGCTTGGATTTTGTGTGTCTTTATATGTGACCATTAATTAATTTGAAAAGTAATTGGTTTTGCTTTTCATGCTTTCTTCCCTCCTATAAATGTCAGGATGATGTCTCTGGGAGATGTCTAGTCACTTATGACATGTCCAAGAACCTCATCAAGAAGACGAGAGATTTGCACCGCTGCACACATGCACCATTTGGCTTCACCGCTGATTACAAGGTGGGTATTGAATGATGACTCTCTTCTAGTTGTAGCCAAACTACTTTAGTCTTGAGAGCCTTGAACTTTGTTTTAGTACACTGATAAACCAACGATAGACATATCTGCATGACAACATCTAAACATGGGCTCAACTATCTTTAACGAATAAATAACTCGTATCCCAGATTAACGTCTGTGTAGTGAGCGCTACATGATGTGTTACAGCTTGTTGTCTAAAAGTGATATTGCTGCAGCCAGATGCTTCAGCCAAGGCAACAAAAGTGTTATGACCGTTGTCTTCCTGTATGGCCTTTTGCATATTTAGTACATGTACCCCCACCCTCTAGGAGATATGTGTTTCAGCTACAGATGTTGGTGGTGGGCATACCTGTGAGGGTCCAGGAGAGCTGAGTTGTCTGTGATGGGGAGGAGACCAGGACAGGCTTTTGGTGTCATCTGATGTTCTATACTCGGTGTTCAGCGCCTCCACCTTCATTAGGCTCTAAGGATATTAGAGGCAGTCCCCTCTGAAGCCCTCTTATACACCATGCTCACAGACTAAATCCAGGCAGGTGTAAAATAGGAACAAGGGCTTTATTCGCAGTCACTGCAGTAGATGGTAATACAGCGGTTGCAGGAGCTTAGAGGATCCCAGGCCTCTGGATGATGATGGCTTTCCAAGTGTGGAGCCTTAGATCTTCCTGAGCCAGCTAGCCATGAGGGCCTGGCTGGTCTCTCCCTCCGTGTAGAGAGGATACAGGCCACACACCTCCACTCTGTTGGAAGGGTGGGAGAGAACTCACTAAATTTGGCACTGCCCCTCTGAGGAACCAGAAGGGGAGGGCTCAAGGTCTGTACCCTAATAGGCTACATACAGACCATGAGTCACCACCACTACTGCTTTCACTCAGAGAGGAGCAGAAGGGGGTCAATTGCCCACAGGACTGCCTGTCACAGCCTAGACGGCTAAGGACTTATGTGACAGGGGGGAAAGAGAGGCAGAGTAGACTAACCTTGTTACAAATAGTTGTCCTGTTATGGATGGACAAGATGTTTAACTAAAATGTATAATTAAATGAACTAGATCGGTGGTGCTCAACTCCAATCTTCAAGCCACCCCCCCCCCCCCTCCCCAACAGGTCAGGTTTTCAGGATATCCCAGCTTCAGCACAGGTGGCTCAATCAGAGGCTCAGTCTTCAACTGTTGGGGAGCTTGTCACCCCTGCCAGCTAATTCAGTGGTGCTCAACTCCAGTTCTCAAGACCCCCCAGAAGGTCCGGTTTTCAGGATATCCCAGCTTCAGCACAGGTGGTTTAATTAAAGGCTCAGTTGAAGACCATGCTGAAGCAGGGACTTATTTATTTATTTATAAAATATTTTACCAGGAAGTAATACATTGAGAGTTACCTCTCGTTTTCAAGTATGTCCTGGGCGCAGAGTTAATACAAATAATACATGGTTACAAATACAGTTACATAAATGAACAAGGTATACATTACAAGACATTGCGTGCACAGTTAAAGAAAATATATATTATGGGCGTATGAAACAGTTACAGACCAGATTAAAATGTGAGACAGCCTTAGATTTGAAAGAACGTAAACTGGTGGTGGATGTGAGAGTCTCCGGTAGGTTGTTCCAGTTTTGGGGTGCACGGTAAGAGAGGGAGGAATGGACGGATACTTTGTTGAGCCTTGGGACCATGAACAGTCTTTTCTGATCTCAGATGATAAGTGCTGCATGTGGTAGGGGTGAGGATCTTGTTCAGATAGCTGGGTAGCTTGCCCATAAAGAATTTAAAGGCAAGACAGGAAAGGTGAACTTTGTGCCTAGACTCTAGTGATGACCAATCTAGTTCTTTGAGCATTTCGCAGTGATGTGTGTTGTAGTTGCATTGGAGAACAAAACGACAAATTGAATTGTAGAAGGTGTCAGGTTTGCTAAGGTGGGTTTGAGGTGCCGAGCCATATACTATGTCTCCATAGTCAATAATTGGCATTAGCATCTGCTGTGCGATACGCTTTCTGGCCAGGAGACTTACAGTAGGGAGGATTTGTTCCTATAAAGTACACCTACTGTAGTTTGGCATAGGTCTTAGTTGTCAGGGTATCAATGTGCATCCCGAATGTTAAGTGGGAGTCAAACCATAAGCCCAGGTATTTAAAACTAGTGACAGGGGTTAGGGTGGTGTTAGTGTTGGTTCTAATCTAGGGCTCAGTCGCTGGAAGCTTTAAAAATTTAGTCTTGGTCCCAAATGCCATTGTTACAGTCCTGTCAGTGTTTAAAAACAGTTTGTTTTGGGAAATCCAGTTTTCGAGTCTCAAAAAGTCAGACTGAAGTATGTGTTGAAGGTCAGAGAGGCTATGGCTGTGTGCATATAGGATTGTGTCATCTGCATACATGTGTATTGAGGCTTCCTTACAAGCTGTGGGAAGATCATTGATGAACACTGAGAAGAGTAGGGGCCCCAGAACAGAGCCTTGCGGGACACCACAGGTGATATCTAGGGGGTTAGAGTTAGAACCTGAGATGGACAAATGTAGGGAAATTTCTGAAAGTTATGACTGAAACCAGTTTAAAGCATGTTTCCCTATTCCAGAGCTCTGGAGTTTGTTAAGCAGGATAGCATGATCAACAGTATCAAAAGCCTTTGCAAAATCTAGGAATATTGCACCAGTGAGTTGTCCCCGTTCCATTCCACACTGGATTTCATTGCAAACTTTTAGCAGGGTAGTTATGGTGGAGTGTTTGGGGCGAAAGCCAGGTTGGAATTGGCTAGGGAAATTTGTGTTGGTATAGTAATCACTTATTGAGCCACCTGTGCTGAAGCTGGGACTGATTGAGCCACATATGCTGAAGATGGGATATCCTGAAAACCTGACCTGTTGGGGGGGGGGGGGGGCTTGAGGACTGGAGTTGAGCACCCCTGAACTAGATAGTTGGTGAAATTGCACGTAAGCTTATACAGTATGCTGACTACATGCTTCTTTTTTTCCATGGTACATGTAGCATCAACCACACATGTTTTTGATTTATCTTTCCACATTCTCATTCTTTTTCTTACCTTGGTCTGCCATAGGAACCATTCTTACTGAAGCTATTCATTAAGTTGTCAAAAACACCCCAAACATCTGTCTTCACTTTGATGTAAACAATGTTCGGTTGACTCTGCTACATGCAGTACAATAAAGGACATACATGAACTAGGTTCCTAGGTTCTTTGCAGAAAACATGCCTCTGTAGGGCTGCATTAATTAGACTGGAGGAATCCTTGGTAATAGAAGGAGGGAATTCTCACTACTTTGAGAATTCCTTAATGGGGAATTTAGACCTCACAGAAAGACCTAACAAATCAGGCCACGACTTTGTCTAATTATTATACTTTTATACTCATTTGCTTACCAGTGCTTTTCAAATGCTGTGACAAAAAGTTAAGTTAGAACTTAAGAAAAAGATATGGTTACAGTATTGCGATGCTGCTTCTGTCTTACCTATCGTCTTGTGGTGTACTCACCCACGTGCCACCATTTTATTTAAATAATGGTGGGTGAGCAAAGTGGACTCACAATGGCAATCGTAGAATTTCCATTGTAAAAAAAATATGAGTTGTTTTTATGCTCAGGATTTGCCTCAGCTGCACCAAGAAATCCAACAGAGTCTTTGTTTAGGCATGATGATTATTATTAATAACGCCAAGTAGCAAACGATGTTCCTTTTAAAGGAGTAATACAAGGTCATTTGTTTTACCAAGTTATTGAAGCAGGGGGTCTCCAAAGCTGAACCCCATTTATTTAAGCTCTGGGGACCCCTGCTTCTGGAGATACTAACCTCCGTAGTAGGTGCCGGTAGCCACTGAGCTAGCTGGACTTTAAAATGCAAAGCTCCTGTGTCACATGGGCCAATAAGAAGTTGAAAACAGGAAAAAAACTGTGGTGCATGAACCCAATGATCTCTAACAAATGCAGAGCTTACTGTGCCGAGGTATAGATTGGAAAAAACCTGAAGCATAAACTAAGGATATATATTAATAGCAGAATGTATTGTGCCGAGGTGCCTAAGGATAAAGTATTCAAGACATATACATATAGTACAAAATATACGGTAAATGTATTAAAAATACAATTTAAAATATAAATGCACAAACAAAATGTTCAGCCCCAAACTTTTATTAAGCTTAATCAGTACAATACATATACCAGAGAAATGGAGTTCAAGCAGGGGAACAGGAGTAACAGACTTGGTGGTGAGAGATAACCTGTCTGTTTAAGCACAGTACTCTGAACAAAACCGCAGAAACTAAGGTAACATCTAATCCTTATGTAACGGGTTTCCCCCCCCCCAATCTCACATTGGCCCGGTACTCTAGCAACCAACCCCCATTACATGTTCGTGTTTGGTGATGCACCTGTAGGCCACAGGACTCCTGAGGCTCCCGCTTGATGTTATTAGGGGATTTCCAGCAGGACAGGTAGCTGAGGTAGTGGGTGCGAGTTCAACTTACATCATGTGCAGTGCCTCCACCTCATCAGGATCTGTGCTTCCGCAGGGAGATGGTCCTGGTGAGGAACTCCTTCTTGGTGGTGACGGCCACTGTTGAGTAATTTCACACTCACACAGTGGGGGTTTCGTTAACAAGGTCATCTTTATTGTAGATGGTGATGTAGCAGAGTGCCCCATGCAGCTGCCGGCTCTAGCCACACATCTCTTGGTGCTGTCCCTTTGCCAGGTACGCCCTCCCGTATTGAAGTGGGGTTCCCTCTTCTCCTAGGGAGACCCTCTCTGTGCCAGGTCCCTGGACACAGAGTGGCTTTGGACAGGCTGATTGGTCAACCTGGACCACTAGTTACTGCACTAGGGTCACAAAGTGTTCCTACAATCCCTTTGCAGGAAAATACAACTTCCCAACAACTTTCCGCAGCTGCTGGAACACTCTATAACTAACTGTGTTGTGCCTTATATACTTCAGGGGGCAGGCGCATCCCTGATGTCACTATCCAGGGACTCAGAGCATACAGCCACTCCCCTCCATACATAGGGCACCTCACCATGGTGTGAGGGAAAACCTCCATAACTACTGCTGGCATACCTGTACTTACCAGGACTTACTGCCAACAGAGAGGAAAGTAATATACCATTATTATGCATGGCTATATACTCCCCCTGTTGAATCCCCACCGGCCCGGCTGGGGCCTAAATTTGGTGTACCTTGCTCCAGGAAACACTGTAAAAGAACACACAAATTAAGCGTCAAATGGTATCACTTCCACATAATAATGTAAGAACCTTTCACTCACTGACCAGCAGGGAGTGTTAAAGAAAAGGGCAGACCACTCTTTGACGGGACCTAATAGTAGTGTCTAGGTTCTGGTTTCTTCACCTCCCGCCCCGCTGCATCGGTGACTGTCACGCTATACTCTCGGGGCAAGCCTCGCTCATTACAATACACCACCTTGTGCATATAAATGCTGCGCCCGATTTTCCAAACCCTCATCAGTTGGGAAACCCTCTGCTCAGCCTGAACTCCCTTAATGGCTCCTCCCTTATTAACGATATAATATTCTATATCATTACGAAGCCATCTCTCTCGATTGTCCTCTATTTCCCTCATCAGAGGTTCGGGGACATATGGGTATTCAAGCACATGAGACCTTTTATATTTGGCTGTAATAGCCCGTTCAGCTCGACAGGCCCGGGTTAATTTAGTTTGCCCAGCCTTTCCCGGTAACACCCATGACAGGGGCTCATCTGACTCCACCGGATCATCTAACCCTTCAGATCCCTTTGGGGTAATAAGACCTCCTTGAATTCGATCCCACCTTACTCGCAGCTCCTGGAGATAGGCCTCATCGTCGAAATCCCCGGGAGCCCACCAATGGTCAACCACCCCATCCCTTTCTAGAATGAAACAGGTGCGGTCTATCCAGGCGACATAACCCTCATATAATGGTGCCCACCATCTAGTTTCCCGTACCTCCTCTGAGTTGGGTTCTAGTGGCTCTTCCTCCTCAGGCCCGCCCAATGATACCCCTGAAGTACCCTCAGATGGCGTAACCTTTCCCCGACGCTGTGACCAGTGTCCACCTGTGATACTTGGCATACTAGTGCTATCACTGGGTACCGACCCTCGTCGGGAAATCCTCCCTCCACCCTCCGACCCATCATCCGAAGTTCCCCAGTCCAGGCTTCCAGTCCGTTCTTCGGTAGGACCCCGGGAATCCCCTGACATCCCCAGGCTAGAGGTAGACCCGAAGGAACAGGTGACAGGGACATGGGATTGAACTAGGGCCTTGGGGCTAACTTTGGGGATGGACGGGGTTGGGGGACGGGGCCGGACGGTAGGTACCGGCAGGGTCAAGGCCTGCTCCTCCGCAATACTTGACTCACGTCCGCCACAAAGTCCGTTCTTTCCTTCGGCAGCTGAGTCTCTCGCTCTCCGGTTCGAGCGCCCACTCCGTCTGTCCGTAGGGGATCGACTCCCACTGCTCGACCGTAGAGGCGCAATCGCCTCCCACTCGACACCGCTCTGGTCGTCTGGAACTGCCTCTGGACACGCACGTGCTGCAACGCCATCTTGGGTTGGGTCCCCAATCGAGACCTCTTCCTCCACGAGGACATCCGGCAACGCCCGTCTGCTGCGCGGTCCAGCCTGACCCTGGATCCGCTCTTCGTTCACCTCCACCCCCGGGATCTGCGGCGAGCACGGAGTTAACCTACTGCTCCGCAGTGTCGGGGTGGATCGACCTCCTTCCGACCCGCTAGTCACCACGGCAGTGGGACTCCGGCGATCGGGTTGTCGCGGTACTGGAGACACTCGACTCCGTGTCTCCACACCACGAGGGATAGCATCCCGCCACGGGATACCACTAGTATGGTACTCCGTCAACAAGTCCTGTGCCTCTGGCAGCCTGGCACACTCCTCGTCCGAGGACTCTAATTTACAGTTCGGGCGGGGTATTCCAGTAGGGGACCGTCGATGGTCTCCTTTCCGTTCACCTCTCCGATGGCTGATTTTCTCTACCTTAAGAACTCGGCTTGATTCCGGCTCCGCGGGACCTGCACTCGCACTCCACAGTGCACCCGGAAGCTCCGCTGCCGACATCGGGGTAGGATCTTTCATCCCCACGGCTTGTACCGGCACAAACGTCGTCATAGGCCACATATATTGCAGTCCACAATGAGGACATCGAGCCTCGCTACCCACAGATCCGCCCGGCAGTCTGCACTGCAGGCAGAGACAGACCACTGTCTCCACACCCTCTACGCGGATAATCAGGAAGCCTCCTGGAGCCAAATAGGGGTGGGTAGATATCAAGAGACTCTGTTCCACTTTCTCCGCTTGCTCAGCCATGGTCACAAACGGAAGCACTCGTCCTAGCGGTCTGTATTGTTCAATGGCTCTTCGCAACTTAAGTGCAGGGGATGGTTGAGCAATCCTTCCCCCCACTTCCTCCATCGGCATCCAGTGGAACTGCAGACCACTCCCCCTGGCTGAAACTAGGGGGATGTCTCGCCGCTTTGTAGGCTGACCCAGCACAGGGGCGGAGTGAATCATAGTCCATGAGGGCGCGGCTCCAGTTTTCGCGCCAAACTCCCTAACAGGGTGGAGTTTTCTCGTTGCCGCCAATCCTGGCCAACAATTAGCAAACTGCAAAGTTGCAAGACTTTCTGCAGCTGGCCCACGCGGTGTCCCGGGAACGCGGGAACCGCCATTTTGGTGAGTACTGTCCTTCTTCATATTTGAGGTAGCGTCTGGCTGTTTGTTTATTGGTGTATAACAAAGTCCATTTCGTTCCTCCCATCTCGCAAGGCTGTCGTCCTCACTAGTCTCCAAGGTATCTTCCCCATAACATAGGCAGGACAAACACGGCGCAGCCACGGCTTTCACGCCATTCCACAACAAACTCACAAAAGTCTCTTCTGTAGCTTGTTCTTCTTCCTCGGTCCGGCATCCTGGACCTTCTGCTCTTTGCAGATCCTCCATTCTGACGATCGCTTCTTGCTCACTGTATACTGGATTATTGTACATGGAGCTCCGCTCTGCAGGGCAGCTACCACATCAGTACAATAAACATGCCTTGTGCACCACCTTGTGTACCTAACGTAGATCTAACTCGTGTTTGCACTACCTCAGGCTAGGCTCACTCTCTCAGTGTCTACTGTATCTCCTTCCTCCCAGTCTGTGCTCCCTTCGGTAAGTGATCTGGAATGGCTAGAGTACTCTGGGGCTTCCATGCAGTACTTGGGCGTCTGAAGGGGTGAAGATCATCGGGAAGCGCAAAATCATGTAAAACAGAAGAAAATTCCCTGATGGTGCAGTATTGTGATTGATATAAAAATAAATATCAAGGTGCAGTGTGCTAAATACTCACAAGTGTAGAGTGAGTAATGTTCCCATAAAGGTTTCTTTTTGAGTGGCAGCCCGTTGGACCGTCAGACAAGTAGAATGGTAAGTGCTGGAGACCTTAAATGAATAACATAAACACGGACATAGTGCAGACTGTACAAAATCTCTTTAAAAGTAAGTGTATGTGCAATGCACTCACATGGTATAAAAAGGTAATAAGCGTTTAGATCACACAGGTCGGATCTCAGCAATGTATAAGCTGCTCTCTCAGTCCCCCCTCTGCCTCGGCGGGCGTGCGTGTCACCGGTGTGTCTCACCCAAACCGGAAACCGGAAGTGACGTCATCTGCTCTGGGGGACTCTGATCCTGTGGGAGTTTTCTCTCGTCAGCCTCACTCAGTACTTGGGCGTCTACCTCTCTTGGTCAGCCTAGTGCAGACCCTCTCCAGGAGTCCTGACCTAGTTAACAGGCTATCCCTTCAGGCATCCTACCCCTAGCGCTACCGCAAGGTGACTCGGACAGCTATAGCCCCTCTCCAGACCCACTAACTCCTCTCAGGTTCCCAGGTTATCCCTGCGGTTCCATCCCAACGCAGCACAAAGTGTCAGCATACACTTTCCCTGTTTCCTAGCGTGTGCCTAGCAAAATCCTGTCCTGTTTAATAGATATATCTCAGCAGCGCCTCCAATTGTAACGGGTTTCCCCCCCCCCCCAATCTCACATTGGCCCGGGTACTCTAGCAACCAACCCCCATTACATGTTCGTGTTTGGTGATGCACCTGTAGGCCACAGGACTCCTGAGTCTCCCGCTTGATGTTATTAGGGGATTTCCAGCATGACAGGTAGCTGAGGTAGTGGGTGCGAGTTCAACTTACATCATGTGCAGCGCCTCCACCTCATCAGAATCTGTGCTTCCGCAGGGAGATGGTCCTGGTGAGGATCTCCTTCTTGATGGTGACGGCCACTGTTGTGTAATTTCACATTCGCACAGTGGGGGTTTCGTTAACAAGGTCATCTTTATTGTAGATGGTGATGTAGCAGACTGCCCCATGCAGCTTCCGGCTCTAGCCGCACATCTCTTGGTGCTGTCCCTTTGCCAGGTATGCCCTCCCGTATTGAAGTGGGGTTCCCTCTTCTCCTAGGGAGACCCTCTCTGTGCCAGGTCCCTGGACACAGAGTGGCTTTGGACAGGCTGATTGGTCAACCTGGACCACTAGATACTGCACTAGGGTCACAAAGTGTTCCTACAATCCCTTTGCAGGAAAATACAACTTCCCAACAACTTTCCGCAGCTGCTGGAACACTCTATAACTAACTGTGTTGTGCATTATATACTTCAGGGGGCAGGCGCATCCCTGATGTCACTATCCAGGGACTCAGAGCATACAGCCACTCCCCTCCATACATAGGGCACCTCACCATGGTGTGAGGGAAAACCTCCATAACTACTGCTGGCATACCTGTACTTACCAGGACTTACTGCCAACAGAGAGGAAAGTAATATACCATTATTATGCATGGCTATACTTACATTACCTGAGCAATATTGCCTGAGTGGAGTGACTCACTAATTATCATACAAATCCCCTGCACACATCACCTACAGGGTGTCTTATATTGCAAATATTGCTGTGACTTTTAAATTCTAGACTTTTTAAATATCTGTTCATAAAACAGTAGAATTACAAGAAGCCAGTTCAACCAATGAAATTCAAAACATCCTGAGATAAAACAGAGGATTTTCGTTTCTGTCCTTCAGAAGTCCTGTTTTAGGGTATAAATCTACTCATTTATATACTGGAGTTTATAATATCAACTTAAACATCCAGCTTTGGATCTATTGGGAAAAAGCAGGACAATGATATCAATGGTCCTCTTTTGAGTAGACATTTCTACTACTGGTGTTCTCTGGTATATGTATTGTACTGATTAAGCTTAATCAATGTTTGGGTCTGAACATTTTGTTTGTGCATTTATATTTTAAATTGTACTAGCTGTATTTTATATTGTATATAGACCCGGCGTTGCCCGGAATGTAAATAGATAAAACAAAAGAATGTTTAGAATAAAAAGTATATGAATAAATTTAAATAAATGTATATTTTGTACTATATGTATATGTCTTGAATACTTTATCCTTAGGCACCTCGGCACAGTAAGTTCTTTCAGTTATTTCACTTTAGCGCCCCTTATTTTTTACAATAAGAAGTTGAACCTGATGATGTCACGGCTTCCTATTGGCCGGCAGGGCGCGGCATCTTTGAAACGCTACCATAATGTGAACCCTGGTAGCAGAGCATAGCACCTACCGGCACCCCCTATGAGGGTAACTATCTCTGGAAGCAGGGGGCCCCCTCGGGCAAATATTAATGGAGTTCAGCTCCAAAGACCACCTGCTTCAATCCGGAGTAAAAAAAAAATGTTAAACAAAAAGAGATTGGATTGCCGCTTTAATTTCTGTGGCAAGAGAGTTGGTGGTCTGATTCCTGAATCCATATCAATATCACTAGCTCACCTTTGGATCTCTCGCTGGTCTCATCGGAAGGGTCAGGGCAAGTTGACAGGTGAAGTCCAGCACTTGCGTCATCCATTTCATAACTTACATTCTAGGCAGGAGGCCAAGCAGCTCCACTTTGGCTGGAGTTCTTTTTTTTTTTTGTGATTATCTGCATCATACTTTTTTTTTTTTTTACAAATACATATTCTCTGTTCTCTGTGCTCTGAGAAGAGATGCTGTCCTGGTGGCTGTATTCACTGTTATTTATGAGAGCCATTTGCTTAGAAATGTTTCAGCACAGTGAGCAAGGGGCACTTTCAATGCAATAAAATGCATGATGTGTAAATGATACCTGTGATGAACCTGAGACGTCTGTTTAACGAAACAACCACTTACACTTACTCTCCAATCACTTTATACCCCGAGCCACCGCTTACCCCCATATAAATAGAAAATAATATTATGATGCATTATTATATTTCATGATAACATCATCTGAATTGTTCCACAGGTTGCTGCATACATGCATCTACCAGCATACTAGTCACTCTTGTGGGAAATGAAAAGGTGCTATATAAATATATGGCACATCACTAATATTATATACGGAACCCCATTCATTTGTAACTAAATGGTCAGATTTTACACCGCAATTTACTACCCCCCTACAACTCACAACGGGGAAATAAAAGCCCTGAAAGTGCTGATATCAAACATTGAGCAGTAGAAATGATATGCACGTTTTTTTAATTAAACTATATTCGATGTAAACTGTAGTAAAACTTTAAAACCTCCATAAAATATGATTTAATATAGTCCACTGGAAACTAGCAAGTGTGGCTGAGATCAGCTATAGACCTTGGTTACGAATTGGCTTTCTGCCTCTAGATTAGCTTGAGCCATGAAAGAGCTGAACATGAGCCATGCTTAAGTTAGCAGGTCAAACTTCATCTTGCTGTATGCACTCTCTGCTACTTTGAAGTCGTTCCAAAGTATTGAGAACCTCTTAAAGGGATATATAAACTAAAACCAAAAACCAGTATCCATCATTAAAGATGGCTCCCTTTTCCCTTTTGTATGTGCCATTAAAGTTTTGTTTCTAATAGCACCGGCAGTCCAGATCTGAATTCTTTGTGCTGTGCACCGCCAATACACCTTCTTCCGTCATTAAATACCATTCACTTGAGTGACCGGCAACCACCAGTAATTGCTAATGCATCTTTGTTAATAAACCCTAGAAGTTCTTTATAGAATTGTGAGTTCTTCATTGTAAGAATCTATGTACAGTGATTTTTTATGTCTACAAGGAAACTTGTTCTTGACTTGGTTGGCCAAGTATATAATTTAGGCTCAACAGCTCTAAATTCTATGACATGTCAATATCTACTGTATATACAATATTTTTTTCTATTTATTTGAAGGTTTTGGGATTGTTTTGGAATTCCACCAGCAAAAGCTCCTTGATACTTAATAGCAGCATTATCCAGACGGCAGTTTCAGAGGAAAGCCATGTGGTTTCTCTACGTGTGAAATCTATACTTGGATCTCAGATTGCTTCTAGGTATGGGTGCATAACAAATGTAATGTAACAGAAAATTAGTAAAACACGTTAGCTTTAGCGCATTAGCACATCTGGTGGCCAAAGCCACGAGCACCAACGGTCTGACGGCAGCATCAACAAACCCACAGCAGACGGAGAGACTCCGGAACCACCCAGCTGGTCTGAGAGGAGACAGAGTATTGCCTCTGCAGACATTGAAAGTGGAGTGACTGCAATCTTACCGCAGACGTTGACTATTATATACGCATGTCCTACCTACATCTTGTGAGTAGGATTCTATAGGAGCCCGACACGGGAGTTGTGTTTTTAATTTTTTGTTTTATGTGTATTAAATTTTCCCATTTTTTATACTTGCTCTAATACTCTTTATTCTGTTAATGATTCTCATCCTCATTGGTTTGGGTAATTAGTTATTTAACGGTATCACACTATACTTGTTTATTACTTAATATTCGAATAGCGCTACACACACGATTTTTCTTAGAGATTGTTCATTTACAGGCACCACTGTTTGTGGCCCTGATTCTCGATTTACACTTGGGGAATATTTCTCCCTCTAAACATGCTACATTGTATAATGATGCTGAATACCTCCATACACTTCTACATATGACTTGAAAAAGCTCCAACACAGCAATAGTTTTTAAGTTCTGTGTTGATTATAGCTCTGATACCCACAGTGTTTAAGTCTTAATTAAGTCTTTTCTGATCTCGACAGACAGGAACTGGAGTTTAAGTCTTCCCTTCCTGGCCCTGCAGAGATTCCTGGGGAGAGTGTACAGAAGATACTGGAAGCGCTACCTGAAAAATTCCAGAAAGTGGAGATTGCTAGTCATCCTTTGAGGCGGACAGACAGAAGTCAGTTGGTACGTGACATGGCACTCGGAACAGGGCCTAATTATCAAGAACCTTCCTTGAGTACTTCAGGAACTAAATGCCGTTTTGGTAATTGCAATGCCAAATTGGTGTAAAAAATCTTAGTTTATCATTACTATCAGTCTTTGGCCATGGGTCAACAGGCCACTATATATTTGATTTTCATCAAGCTTTGTAGTTTGAGTGCACATAAATGTTTGGTGCAATTAACTAGTGCCAGATTTACAGAAGATCCCCAGATTAATCATCTGTGCAGTCGTATGAATGGGCAAAGTGTGTCACATTTAGATTCCTCTCCTTTCAGGAATATCTCTACATTTTTCAACAGTGGCATAAGCATTCTGTACAGCCCGGCCTGGTTAAGGTAACACACAGCCAGCAAACCACTGAAGCACTGCTGCTCCATCTGGTCAGGCTCATGAGCTTGGACCTGGTTGCTGAGTCTGTATCGTGACGAAGGGTGTAGGATGCAGACCAGATACAATAATGTTATGGTGGGCAACAAAAGTGAAAGTGTAGTATGATTACTATGAGTGGATCACATTGAATTGCTTAAGGGTAGTAATTGGTATTGCAGACCTTCTTGTACTGACATGGTTAAAATTAATTCACAATATAACAATATTTAACTGTTTGCAGATTGTATCCAATACTTTTTTTTTTTTAATGTGCACAGGAAAACGAATGTGGCCTTTATATGAGAGAAAAGATAGATAAGGAAACCTTGATTAAGCGAGGGAAAAGCTGATAGCCTTGGTACATATTTGTCATAAATTCAATTATTATTTGAATCATTCAGGGATTCCTCCTAGGCAGGATTCCACATGGCTCAAAACTTACATTGAAATCAATGTCTCAGATGTATTTTACTGCATTTTCATTTTACAGTATGTAGCAGCTGTAGCAGTGTCAATCCAGGACTGTAACTCGCAGTGAACTGTAAAACAAATAGAGAATCTGAATTTTCTAGACACCTGTGTCTGAATCATGAACGTGTTAGAGACAGTAATGCGTTGAACCCTGCTGGTGTTTAAACATACATGGCAGAATGTTCAGTTGGTTTAAATAGATCATACCGAATGCACATCAAGGTCAATACTTCCCAGGGGGACTGGCGGGGGGGGAGTAATGTCTGTAAGAAACAAGAAGCCACCCCACCAAAACTCTAGATGTTCATTTAACGTCAAAATTCTGTTCAGATTTTTTTACCCATTGTATTGAAGATCAATTAACTAGATATAACGATTGCGGAGAACTATATATAAAAATACAAAAATGTAAGAAAATTAAACTTTTAAGCTGAGTCTCTGGATCACAAGACTCCTTGCATTACAATTTTGGTTTTATTTGAAGCACTATACAGTGGAGAAGAGATATTGAGACGGTGTGGATGAGAACATTCAGTTATGATTGCAGTGCAGGAATAAGTACTGGGAGCAATTCTACCTATAACAACCTTATACTTCAAACAGTGTGTACTAAAGTATAATCAAGCACAGACAGAAAGGAACTGATATTAATATACTGTATCTCTTTCAGTGCAAGGTATTTTTTAGCTTTGAAGAACGGTATTTTAGAGACATTCATACTTTAGTGATCAATGCAAAGGTCTTGTGCAGCACACTATTGTGTACCTTTAACAAGCCTTTTTGTTATTGTCAGAAGATATAACTTTCCTGTCCTGCTTTATCTTTCCTGGTTAGCAATGCCTTTTAGCATGCGAACAGTATGTTGGCCCATGTCATTATTGTCCCTGAATGTGATGGTCACATTGAGTGATGCAGTACTGTCCTCTCCCAAGAGCAGATATTGACAATCTGAGCAGTAGCCTTCAAACATTTCATTAAAAGTTGTTTAATTAAGTCAATCGAAGCAGTTCCTTCATTTAACCCCATAAAACATTACCTTTTTATATATTTTTTTGTATTTGTCAAATTGTATTTATTGGCTTCCATTTTTTTGCTTTATAAAAAATTAAGATGAACAGATTTATTTTATATTTAAAACCTGTTCGATATGGTCAAATATTCCGGATACAGTATAACCTATGAATGTAATACAAATCAATGGTGAAGCGCTTTGTTGTTACAGTATGTTACAAATCATTCTAAATTACCTTAAGCGAAATATCTTCACTATTTTAGTTAATTTAGGCATTTTATTTTGGTATAATTTTGCCAGTGTGTGTTGCACACTGCAGAATATTATACACACCCTATATTTTCATAAATACCAACCATCTCTTTCTCTTGGGTGAGACATACACATAGTCTTGGCAACTATTTCCTGACAGACAACTGCAATTGTCTGAATAATTGTTTGCATTGCTTGATATGTGCAGATTTTTTGCTTGATATGTGCAGATTATTTGTATACATGCTGTGCTATCCATGTACTGGGAATTTCAGATTGTTGACCTCAGTATATCACCGTGAAGGTCATCCGTTCCACATTAAACATTCTTGGTAATTGAAGGCTAGGTATCTTGTCAGCTTCTCTCAAGGCTGGTGAAGCGTTAAGTCCAAAGAGATATCCACTTCTAGAACACATTTGAATAGGACAAGTGTAGATCTGCAACAAGTTTATAGATTGTCACCCACTGCAAGTAAAACAGGCACTTACTGTCAGGTTATGTAATGGGTGATTTGAGAAGAACAGCAACTGAATATATTGTAATCCTCTTTTTAATACCACCCAATGATTTTTCATTCCAAACAGCTGTTTGGGCAATGGGAGTCTAGGATCGTATATTATGATTATAAATATTCCACATTGTTGCAGTGCAATTGGAGATGGAAAACAGGGCAAGCAGCATAACAAGGTAGAAGAACATTTTTCCTTGCTGACTTTTGTTGCCATTCACAGTGAATACAGCATTTTTCAGGCATACATTTGGAACTTATAAAACATACCATATGATTTTGGAAAGTGGGGCAGGGATTGTTGCTTTCCAATGTCACAAGGTGCATGCACCGAACTACCCTTCTTCAGAAGTAGTGACATCTCAATTGGGTTTCTCCATCTCACGTTTAAATAGCTTCTACGTCGAAAATTCCACTTATCAGTTTGTATGACCAGCAAATTTACGCTAGTTGTATAAACCTTTTATACATTCAGGAACATTTAAAATATGTAAGTACAACAGAACCTGGCACATAGGATACTAATCAATATATTAAGAAGAAGGTTGATAAATCGCTAACCAAGGATGGACTAATGCATAATTCACTTTTGTCAATCAGCTGTTCGCCATAGTGAATAAGGGGGATAGAGAGAAAATGTGAAATGTAACACAGGACTGGATGCAGTCTGTGCAAATTCTAATTGATTTATTATAATATCTACTTTAGTAACATTGCTTATGTCTAACCGTGTTCTATACCATCCTTCATGAGGGATTTTGATCCTGGTATCTAACTAGTTATTTCTTTTGGTGTTTTCAGCTTAAAAACTATTTGAGTAAATCAAAGGGACGAGTGGCTAAACTAGACATTTCCAAAGTATCAACAACCAAACACTTTAACACGTTTGTGAAGATGTTGCGTCATGCAAAGAAACTGGACATACTACAACTCTTAAAAAAGTCTTCTGGTGAACTGGTGTAAGTTAATCCAGAATATGGTATTTCCTTGGTGTATTCTGATACAAGGTTATAGGTGTGGATATTAGCTGGGACAGGACTTAAGTAGAGTTCTCTGCTACTTGGGATCAGATTGTGGGCCAAGTATGCTAAACTAGGGTTACCGCTTGAACCTAACTCATTGGGGAGAGATTGGCTGGTTTAACTGACCCCCTGCTATTGTTTTGGTTTGCCCGTGCATTGTAGCTGTATGCTGGGTTTGTAATATTTGACTAACAGGTTACACAGGTGAAGTACGAGCACCCAGTATACAAGGTGGGGCAACAGTTGCTTTCCATTAGTAAATACAAGTGAATTAGAAGAGGTGATGGTGTAAGGGATGTTGTTACTAAAAAAAATACAACCTTCAGCTTATAAATGACTACGTTCTAAGGCGGATATATACTTAACGGCTATAACCACAAGGGATAGTGACCAACTAATGATCGCTAATAGTTATCACAGTTTAGTAAATAACCCCTCAAAAGGACTCGTTTATGTGACAACTACTATCCTACCACCCCCTCTGCCTGTCTCCCTCCTTTCATTCTTCCTATCTTTCTTTTTTCTATTTCCTTACCTACATTTCTTTTGCTAGATTTTTCCATTTCATTCTCTTTACCTCTGTTCAGTGTTCAGAAAGAACGCAAAAATGTGATAGTAAAGCTATAGGCCGCATATACAGTAAGATGAGCCCTTTCTTTCAGCCCCTTTTTCATCGATGCTGCTGTGGCCTCACAGTCTCCAGCCTCTTTAGCAGCTCTGTCGGAGTTCTTGGATTTCACCAAAAAGAAGCAAGTGCCTCTGCAGGAGAAGTTTCTCTATGCTGCAGCCTTTGCACCGCACCCCACCAAGGAGCTTCTAAACATTGTGTTGGTAAGTACAAGAACTATACTGTGTACATTTACCAAGGATGTGTGTCCTTTTTAATATTATTGCTTGACGCAGAAGGGCACATGCATCAAGTGCTGACACTGGTTATCGCAACTGTTCTGGTGTTAAAGCCCATTCAAGCCAGTGAGAGTTACCGCCGGAACGGGTATGATAACTTGTGCTGATGTACCCTATAAAGTGAAAAATATAGAGGAACTGAAATATCTTTGAAACATTAAATGCATTTATCTATCAGCATATCTATGTGTCTGTCTATATATCTGTCCTATTATTACAAACAATATAACACTTAAACTCTTCTTTCCTTCACACTCAAATACTGAATATATCCAGATTTATATTTAGTTGGGTATAAATAAAGCCAAATAAAAAAATAGATGTCATAAATGTAAAATAGCTACAGATATTGGGTCATCTTTACCAAGCCATCTTCTGCCACACAACACCCGTGCTGCTGGGAGCCACCTTACCGCCCATTGACTTGAAGTATGTAGATAGTTGTTAATTGATTCTGTGCTGGATGTGGATGATTTGCCTACAACAAACTCCAATAAATTTGAATCTACAAAGCTAGAGGAAAGAGAAGAAAGCACGTTTTGTATTGTTAATTACAGATCCCCTTAGGATAAGCAATTCTTTAAATGGAACTTTAGTATTAATTAAACACTCTTAATTTATCGCTACATGTGTTCTGTAGCGTTTTTACTCAATGGTCCACGTGTGTCTTCACCTCCAGGAGAAACTAAAGGGGAAGATTTCTGACCCTGGGATTATGGAAACCGGACTCCTTGTAACTGGAACGATCGTTGGAAAGCTGTGCAGAATGAAGCGTTGTGATCTCGAGGTTGGTTTTGTACCATGTTCAAATCATTGTGTTAAATCCGACATCTCTTCACTAAGTTTAAATAATGGAACTAAAAATAACAGGATTTTTAATTTACTGTAAATTGTGTATGTTAAGCATCGCCCATCTCTACACTTTCATACTTACGAACTCTCTCCTTCTTGGTACAGTAATTGTTTTCATTTCATTCCTTTCCAGCCTGTGGTGTTATAATTGCACAATTGTGCATATATGTGAAAGGAAATAATTAAGGGGTCACTTCTGGGTTATGTGGATTTTGAGGGGGATGAATAAAAGGGTATAATAGTTCTGTCCCCTTTATTTTTTTTCCTAGCTGGATTATGATTGTAACAAAGAAATGCAAAGTTCAATCAGCCTTTTTTTTTTTAATAAACTTTAATAAGCCGCTTCCCAATGTTGGAGAATAGTTCAGCTCCACTGCAATGAATGGGACTAATTGAACAACGTAACCATGCATAAAGTAAAGATTTGACTGCTCTTCCTTTTATGGAAATTGACTACAAACTCCTTTTTTGGGGCCTCCGAATGGGGGAGGGATATTCAATCATTTCTTCTACCCTAATCCCACCCTGTTCTTATCAGACATTAAGATAAGGGTTAGAGGAAAGTTGTTTTTTTTTTTTTGCCTGTGCAAACTCTTGTTGAATACTCAGACATCACACAAAAGGGAGTAGCCGGAGGAAATCAAACCCCTCGCAAGTCTCTGCTCACCATGAAAGTCATGCTCTAAAGTGCGTTAGTTTCGATCGGGCACCAATGCACGGAAATTCCCATTGGCTTTGGTTGTCTATTATGGCACTTTAGAGCATAACCCCCATGTTTGCAAACTAACTTTAAAGAAATGATTTCAAATACTTATAGGTGTCACATTTTTGTATTAAAAAAATAAGAACCACTCAGATGTAACCGCTTCAATTTGTCACTGCCATTAGTACACTTTGATGTCTGGTTCTAAAGCTGGGATTCGTTAATTCGTAATGAGGGATATCACACGACCCTCGGGCGCTAAGTGCCATTGACTTGAATGACAGTTACCTGCTTCCCGGCTTGTTGAATCCCGACCTGAGAGTGATAGAGACACTGAGAAAGTTACAGTATATACATATATACATGTGGGATGAAATTGACATCACCACAATGTGAATTCCTTACTTATTTGTGTGGTTGCTAATTCTAGCCATGGGGAAGCCAAATCCAGTCCTCAAGATCTTCCAACAGGTGAGGTTTTCAGGATATCCCTGCTTCAGCACCTTGCGTGTGAGCCACCTGTGCTGCAGCAGGGATATCCTGAAAACCTCACCTGTTGGTAGCCCTTGAGGACTGGAGTTGGCCTCCCCTGTACTAGAATGTAATTGTATTTCCAAGTCTCACGTCTGTAGATCTCTCCTGTTCCAGTTCCCTTTGCATGTCTTTTTCTGTATTGTTGTAGGAAGTGGAGTTTGCAAAGGCCACCCTTGTGGAAGGGCTGCAAGGTGCAGAAGACAGGGCAGAGATAAAAATGTACCTCCTTTCCTTGAAAAATGCCCAGCTCCCCGAAACCATCCCCCTTCTCCTGCAGTACGCTGAGGAAAACTCCGGGGAAGTGTCAAGTGCAGCTCTATCCGCTCTGACAAGCTTCCCAACTGAATATATCTCTACTCGGGTATGAAAAAGACGTCTTCTATTACAGTGCCCCATTTAGCTGTTACTCGTCCTTACCTCCTTAATTCTTTGTGATATTGTATGTATAGGAGATGGCATCTCTTGCCTTCTTTCCTTCCTGATCCTGAAATGATGAATAGTCTGCCACCACATATCCTGTTGTTCCTCTTCATAAAGAACTAATGCACGTAGGGGGGGTCCTGTGCCAAGTGCGCCATCTTTTATATTCCCCAAGCTACATTTACAACTATTAGGATTGTTTCTTCCATTCAATAGAGCGGGGTTCTCAACTCCAGTCCTCAAGCCCCCCAGACAGGTCAGGTTTTCAGAATATATCCCAGCTTCAGCACAGGTGGCTCAATCAGTCCCTGCTCCAGCACAGGGGCTCAATCAGTCCCTGCTTCAGTACAAGTGGCTCAATCAGTGGCTCAGTGTTGGACTGAACCACTGAGCCACTTGTGTGGGAGCAGGGATATCCTGAAAACCTGACCTGTTGGAGGCCCTTGAGGACTGGGGTTGGCCACCTCTGCCTTAGTTGATAAGCATTACTCTTAACCTAATGTTAATTTAGGTTATCGTTATGTTAAATAGCTTAACGGAGCTTAGTGCGTCTCGGCCTCCGTATTGGTATTACAGTGGTGTGAAAAAGAAAGTACACCCTCTTTGCATTCTATGGTTGTACATATCAGGACATAATAACAATCATCTGTTCCTTTGCAGGCCTTAAAATTAGGTAAATACAACCTCAGATGAACAACAACAGATGACATATTACACCGTGTCATGATTTATTTAACTAACATAAAGCCAAAATGGAGAAGCCATATGTGAAAAACCAAGTACACCCTTACTGCTTCCATAGGAATTAAGATGCTAAGTAGCAGACAGGTGCTGCTAATCAAATAATTTTGATTAATTGATCATCAGCAAGTGTGACCACCTCTATAAAAGTCGAAGTTTTAACAGTTTGCTGGGCTGGAGCATTCAGGTATATAAAACCATAGAATTCAAAGAGGGTGTACTTTCTTTTTCACATAACTGTAAATGAGTCTTGTTGATTTTGCTTGGGACTTGCAAATTACAGCTCAGCCCCCTTATATCGCTGTGCTTGAGTCCAAAGAATCACATCGCGTTATAAGCGGATCGCATTAGAAATAATGTACAATTGTATGCATTGTACAATAACGTATTTAAGATACCAATAATCGTATTGTAAAGTATGCATAAATTAAAAAATTGGGAGCCACGCTTACATCGCGCTATAAGCGGATCCGCGTTGTAACGAACCGCGTTATAATGGGGTTGAGCTGTAACTGTATTAAGCAACTATTTAATCTTGCAGTGCATTACAGGTCTCCTAGCGGTACAACGGGGCAAGGTAATTTAAAATGACAGTTTGAGCAGTGATTAAATATAATGGTATTTTATGATTTCATATTGTAGTGTTCATATAAAGAAAGACACAGTAATATGCTCCTGTAACTGTCCTGAAGTGTTCCAGTCAGACGTCAAAATAACAAGACTTGACTGGTCTCTTGAAGCTGTCCATTGAATTCAGGATGACCACAAAACAATGTAATCTGAGGGCAGTTCAACAGAGCATCTGGATAATCAGGATAATAGGCTAGGAAAGACATTCATCACCGTAGCACACATCCTTTTGACTTCTGTATTGTTTGTTATTGGACATTATATGTTTGGGGTATAGAACAGATCTATCAGTCGAAGTTATGGGAACAGCTTATATTTAGGGGGCAACCATATGCCACCCCTCCCTGCCCCGCTGTTCTTCAATGTGAACATACAACACAAGCATCTTCTTCTGGGGGGAAAGATTAAAAATGAAAGCATCCCAAATGCCGACTTCATATACTGTAGTACCTGCCCCTGCAGTAATAACGATCAAAGCTATGTTTGGAGGGTGCAGGACTGTGCAATGGGGGCCAGCAGCTGGCAAAAGCTAATAAGGTTTTTGTTATAAATGTATGTTTTGAAGTCAAAGGGTTGTATCATTTTGCTTTTGCGTCAGCTTCTTCACAAATCATTAGTATAGTTTGGAACACTTCTCCATTAAAGTCGCTATTGCCACTCTTCTTTTAGGTTTTTGTTTTTTTTTTACAATGGAGCTGAATTGCATTATATGTATTTTGGAATCCCCCTGTTGGCCAAGATATTGACATTATTTATTATGACTTTCTATTACCGTCTTTGTGAAAACAATATGGATGCTGTATCAACCTCTCGCATGCAAGCCAATAGAAATCTGTGACATCATTGAGACCATGACATTACAGCTTCCTATTGGGTAACACCAGCGACCCTGCTGCAACATTGTTTGCACATAATGAGCTGATAAATATGCATTGCCACAATGGTTAATTCTCTAGATACGTTATGATATTTAGAATAATTATTTAACAGTTGGGTTACCCTTTGCAATTTAGAAGATCAATTTTATAAGTGGTTACATCATTTATTTTTTTGACTATAGGCGGTGAAGAAAACTTTGAGAAGGCTTGTCCATCAAGAACATCAAACGTATGATAAAACAAGTCGGTTGATAGCAGCAGAAACTTTGTTGGCTGCAAGCTCTTCACCAATGGACCTAATCAATATCTTATTGGCTCTGGAATATATGGATACTGAAGCCTCAAAGTTACTGCTTTCCAGATTACTGAACAGTCTGCACTCCAAGCGCGCATCAATGTAATAAGAAAACAAGTTACTGTATCTTTGATATATGTCCTGTTTTCTGCCACATCTAGTGACAGATATTACCTAGATTCAGGACTTGTGCATCTTCTTATTGCAGACTGGTCAACTTAGTTTTCATTTTTCCCTCTAGGAAAGCTGTGAAGGACATTCTGAAAGATATGCGTCTAAATAATTATAGCAAGTTTTCCAGATCCAGCACCTCCACCGCCTTTTCTGGACTTTTAGCTGGTAATAGGTTTAACTTGTTTCCAATATTGTTGTTGATCGATTTTCTTTTTAAATGTATGTATGTATGTCTTTATTTATATAGTGCCATTAATGTACATAGCGCTTCACAGCAGTAATACATGTGACAATCATATTAATAACAAATAATACAAAAACACTTAATGGGAATAAGTGCTTCAGACATAAAAGTAACATTTAGGAAAAGGAGTCCCTTATTATTTCAATGTATTTATTTGTAGTGTAGAAGAAATGCATTGCAGGCCTCTTTGGCAGTGATGCTGGATTTTCTACTTCTTGGGTTCATGCCTTAAAATATGCCGCTGCTTCTTGTCAAAATGTTTCTAAGCTCCGAAGTTCTAAATTAGAGAGCATATGTCTCTTGAAACAGAGGCCCAGTGAAACCTACGTTTATCTAATACAGTACATGCTACGAGAAAGGAATTGGAGTCGTGCTTAGGAACTATTTTAATATGGATTGTAAAAGTGAAGAACACAAGCTGGTTTCTCTTGTTGGCTATGAAGAGAACAGGAGCAAACCGACTTAGCATGTAAAATGGTTAGAGAGAAATACATGGAGTACGATGATGGGAAATTCAATGTTTTACTAAACTGAATGAAAGGCTCATATGAAGTATGCTGTAAAGCTATCCCCCCTTGCTCAGGAACATTTCAGCACCCTTCCCCTAGTAAGGGGGAGACCGCTTCACATTAAGTTGACTAGGCGCCAAAAACCATGTTGGGTCTTACTTGAAATATAGAGCAATGTTAAATACTTTAAGGGTTTCTGCTTTCATGATTTCTATGTAGAAGACTTGGTAGAATTAGGCCATATTGATCTCTATTTCACTTTCTGCTTGTTTCATTACACAAATATAACATTGACTTCAGTGTGTGAGGATATCCCTCTCTGATAAGTATTCATGGCCTGCCAATGTTGCATGTCTATGTTCCAGCCACAAAGGATATGGTGTCCACCTACGGTCTGGACCTTTTGTTCACCGAGTCCGGTCTACTGAAGCGAAGTGTCTCTGATTTCACATTATTCAGCCACGGCCACCACCTCAAGACAATGCAGGTCTGCTATTCCATTCTTAGAGACATATTAGTATGAGTTTGTTTGTCACTCTGGGTACTTCAGCGAGGTTCAGACATTCAGTGAGAGAGAGAAGGGTACAATTGGGGTATGAAAGACACTAAAAATGAGTATTGAGTTTATTTGTCCAATATCCAAATGTGCTTCTCTATTTATAAACTGTCTATAAAAGACATTCATTTGTATTTACATTCTGATTGGATTGTATAGTATTTACATAACTTATTATAGCAGAGGGAAATAATTTTTTTTTATTTGTATACTAAATTCTGCCCCGATTTTTGATACACTGTTACGGAATGTTTCTAACCACAGTGGGTGATCATATTCTTTGGCTTATGTACCTCTTTATTATCTATAAGGTCTCGATAGAAGCACACGGCCTGGAGTCCCTACTGGGAGATGGTGTGGAAGAAGAAGGGGATGATGACACGGAGGCCAGTGTTGGAATGTCAGCAATCTTGTTTGATGTCCAGTTACGTCCAGTTGTATTTTTCAAAGGTTATATGGATTTGGTGTCTAAGGTGTTAGCAAGCAGTGGGGAACCCACCAGTGTGGTCAAAGGAAATGTATTGCTTGTGGACCATCTCCAGGTAAGGTCCTATCTAGGAGTGTCATCAATTAAACTGATTATTTTACAGAGCATTCCGATTTGCTGGAAGATGTGTTGTTTGGAAGATGTAATATATCCTCTGGAAGTATTTCTGCCAGTTGGCTATATATGTTGCTTTGAATCCGTGAAAATAGTTAACTAGCTAAAAAAAACAACCCAGTAAATTACCATTTATTTTAATTGCCCATCCTAGATGAGTCTTATTATGATCAAATCACTTTACAAATTGCTTCTGGAATGACTTTATTTCTTATTTGCTAAATAGAAATAAATTGTATTTTTAAAAGGGTTTTAATCACTTGATATCCCAGTAGGAGAAGAGTAATCTGTTTCTTATCAGTAATGCATGCGTTGGAGGGTTACATTTAAATGATGGTACAGTACCTGGTGAGTCACTGGCATTTCTACTTTGTGCTATATACCACGTAAGAGATCTTAAAATACCATCAATCCGTACTCATCTAGTATATTCCTTACAAAGAAATGAAGGCTTTGCTTCCTATTATCACCCCGAGGTTATTCATTAAACTGAGATAGTGCTGATTGGGGCACTATCACATAGAAGCTCCCATTGGCATTATCACAGCTTAATGAATAACCCCCACTGGTTTTTTGGTTTTGAAAAAGTTTGTCTTGGACATACATGCTCAACATACTTTATTCTTAAACACGCTACCTGGTAGTACAGCCCCCAACATAGCAGGATTATACAATGCAATACAGTAGGGGTGCTCAACTCCAGTCCTCAAGACCCCCCACCCCCCAACAGGTAAGGTTTTTAGGAAATCTCTGCTTCAGCACAGGCTGCTCAATCAGACCCGGCTTCCGCATAGGTGGCTCAATCAGTGGCTCAGTCAAAGCCTGAGCAACTGATTGAGCCACCTGTGCTGAAGCAGGAATATTCTTAAAAACCGGACCTGTTGGGGGGTCTGGAGGACTGGTGGTGAGAACACCTGCAATACAGAGTAGTTCATGGAGAGATTATAGTGTCATGTATGTTTGAATTGGAAGTAATTTCATGAGGATTCTTTCTCCACTCCTTGTCTTACAGTGGTTGCCAATGCAATCTGGCTTGCAAGTCATTATTGAGTACCAGTGTGGGCTTGGATTAGAGATCTTGGCCAACATTGACGTCAACATTTGGGAACAGGAATCCAAAACCAACATCAAAACCAAGTATTATATCAACTGTTTAAAATGTCTTGATACTCAAGATTAGACATGTGGTGTCCCGCGATGTAGAGATGTAATCGTTCTCACTTTTGGTATACAGCAAAATCAATCACAATATGTCTCCTCATGTCACAAAATCATTATGTTCAGTAGCAAATCCATTTTTTTGCAGCAGAGTACAGTTTTTGTCTGTACCAATGTTATTGTTTTGTAACATAGTGTAGGACAGGGGTTTACAACTCCAGTCTTCAAGACCCCCCAACAGGTCAGGTTTTAAAGATATCCCAGCTGCAGCACAGGCTGAGTCTTTGACTCAGTCAAAGACTAAGCCACTGGTTGTGCCGCCTGTGCTGAAGCTGGGATATCCTTAAAACCTGACCTGTTGGGGGGTCTTGAGGACTGGAGTTGAGCACACCTGGTATAGGGTCAACCAGGCAATAGATTTCAGGACCCTCTGGCAGCAACAGACTCGGGTAGAAAATGCTGTTTTTAGGGAATAAAGAATATCCCTATATTCATCAATTCAAATAACCCATTATATTGAATGATGGACGTATTTTTTTATTATTATTACAAGGGTAAGACAGTAGTACCTTTAATTAAAAGTGGTTGCCGAAGCAGTGATACTGTAATTAAATGAGGAAGACAGACAACATGTAGCAACTGCTTTTCTTCTTGCTCTTGACAAATCACAAGAGGGAGCTGTTGGAACATTCTGAGCTTACCTTTCTAAGTCTCCTGTTTTTAATGTACAGATGTAGCCAGACTTATATTCCCTGCCATCGGAAAAGCCACGGGAATTAGACAGCAGAAACCCCCCGCAGTGGAAATTAACACTGCAGGGGGTTCCGATACTGAAGAATGGTCTACCCCCCGCTTTTTCTGCCACAGCTCCAGGATGGGTAGGTCTTGCCACATCTGTATTTTAAGTGATATTGTGTGTCATGGTTCAGCATGCAGTTGAATTGTTAGATTCCAACTTTCACACATTTGATGAGTCTTAAACTAGTAAGCTAAGCAGACTCCTTTCTCTACAAGTTTCTCTGTGTGATGTTTTTACCCTACTAAAACATCTCCTCTATTTCATGCCGAAACTGCATATGTAATTCTAATATTAATATTCAGGAAACAAAATTGGTTTAATTAATTATGTGTAAAGAAGCATGCTAACCATACTCGGTTACAAGTTATACATTTTATAGAGAGGGACGTATATGGGTATATAACCTGTCACAGGGTATAAAAAAATCCTAATTGCTAAAGTCAAATCGCTGAGGAAGAGTCCTGTTTTATTTATACGCCTGTATAAATGCATTGTTATGTTTATTGTGCTTTCATTAGTACACATTTTTATTGTGCGGACTTGATTTCAGATAAATATTCACGGTAGCTTAGTGTTCTGACATCTCAGTGAAACCGTTTTGTAAAAAACGTATACCTAATTAATGTTGTATTCGACAGTTACATTCTTTCCACTTTGGAATAATTGTTGCTGATTTCTTATATACTATGCGTACAAAGTAATGCACAATTCTAGTAGCAGTACTAATTCTTACAGATTATTATACATTTCTATGAACCGATATTAAGCATCTTCATGGTTTTTCCGAGATCTGAAATGTCTCCATCTGATGTACTTTAGCAGAAAATAGAAAAATGGAAGCATGTATACTGATGGAGATATTGTGAGGACACATGCCCTGATTTTAGGGACTTTAGGTGTACACAGCTACTGCACTGTTCCTTTTTAATTGGTCAGTTGGTATTTTCCCAAGGAACATGAATGACTGTTGTGAGTTTCAGAAACGATTGATTATACTCATGTCCATACTGTTGTGTCGGAATATGGCATAGTGTTGTTTTTTGGTAAGAAAGAGCAAATAGTGTTTTATGTCCAAAAAGATTGTTGATAAACCCCATCCTTTACCTAACACAGTTTCAGTGGCACTATAGGCTAGTAGCTGTATTAGCCTTTTCCAGATTACGCATGGTCTTGTAAGCTCATATAACAGCAACTTTCATGTTCTTGTTGGTCTCATAATAAACACTGTAACATGTAATTGTTTCACTGTTGGAAAAGGTTCTTCAGTTGTTGTAAATATATACGTTTTATTTTCATAGGGCTGGCCTTGTCATGGAATTTAGGACAGAAGTGGATACCTCTTTCTTCCAAGCTAATGTGATGGCTCAGGTCGATGCAGAGACCACTTTAAGCTTTGACACAGTAATGAAATTATCAGGAACTCCCTTGCCCATGTGTCTTCAACTGAAGCAGGAAGACCTTCCTTACAGGTAAGGCTAAGGACCCGCTGCGGTCCGCGGCATGCGTGGCCGCGGGCCACCAACCCCTTTCCTCCAGTCTAGATGTCCCCGCTTGCTCCTTTACGACGTGGCTGACTGCGTGCTGTGACGCAAGTTATAAATGTGTAAAATAATCATCTTGGATCTCTATTTTATACGCTGTGCACACACCTCCCAGTGCTAGAGAAGAGTTCAGCTCCATTCAGAGGAATAAGGCTTACATCTTCTACAGCACAGGGAAACTACTTCACAGCATATTAAATACAAAAATTAGAGTTTGATGTGACAGGTCCAGGAGTCCTCATTTTAATATTAATTAATAATAAAAAAATATGAAATAAATGTGGGGCCCTGTTGTACAAGTGATTAAGGGGGATTTACAAAGCTCCGATACAGGTTATTGGCGCCCGATCAGCATTAGCTTTCATTTAACTCAATGCACGTTAATGCCCCCTCGAGCTCCAATATCTTTTTATCCGAGATTTGTGAAACCCGGCGATAGAGTAATAATTTCCACCTACATGTACTTCATTTACATTGAGGCATTTCACAGGGCATAATCCATGCACATGTACCGCTCTGCTCTGTAGTTTTAAAACACTACTCTACTCTTACACAGAGCACTACGGAAATACCAGCTTGTAGACCTAAGTTGTGACCAATTTATGAACTTACAACGGAACTTTTCACTGGGATAAAACAAAGAAGGGCAACAGAGGCCCCTCTGTGAGACGTTTTGGACTAAATGTCTTCCAGCTGCAAAAAGGATGCAAAAAAGCAACACTTTATTGGTAAAGGAAAAGCTGAGGAACTTCAGTATATCTCTTAATGCAAGGTTTCATAAAACTGAATTGTGTTAAATAATTTAAGTAAAGCTAATGATATTGGTGTTTAATCTTAGGCAAATTGTAAATACACCAAACCTTAACTGTGGGTTAAAGATGTGACCAAACCCAGAGATCAGATGAAGTGCAATATTTACAAGCCCTGCACTTTAAGTCTCACAGCTGCTTTATAGATAAATGTTTTATATTATTAATAATAATAAATAAATCTTTATGCAAGGAAAGCCTTGAATTACAGCACACGAATAAGCAATTTTTATCTCCCACATTATTCAACATGATTTCTATGCTGTAATAGCTACCCAAAGTTACATTTACCCAGACAAAATATGACTCGTGTTCTCATTAGATTTGTGATAACACGCAAATTGAAGCCAACCAGCCTTCATTAGTTTCTCTTTGTGTGATGTGATTGAACAGGGCAATGAAACGTTGCTCCTGAAGCAGCAAATACATTGTTCCAGAGATTCTATCTCGGATTTAAAGTTAGATTCCCTTCTAACTAACCCTCCTTTTTTTTTTACAGGATTGAAAGGGTCCTGCAGAGTTGAAACTCACCATTTTCAGCTCTGGGGATCCCCTGGTTCACAATTTACCAGTGAAGTTACTGGTGTTACTTCCCGGTCTTTAAGGGAATGTACATAGTCATCCAATAGGTAGCAGCAGTCTATGATGCTTTTAAGGCTACCTATTGGCTTGAGATTTGGCAGCCATTTTGTTTTTACCAAAAGGGAGATTTAAACCATGCAACTTCATTGGTAAGTATCTCAAGAAGCAGGGTGTCGCCAGAGTCGAAAATAGCTTGTTTAAAGGAGCTTTGTTGGCTTCTAAAAAAAGAAATATATTATCTCCCTCTAGGTGGAAGGAGGGGGTATCCAGAGCTGAACCACATTAATTTCACCCCAGTGATCCCCATGCTCACCGAGACACTTACATTCAAATGTGATGCTGTCTGTTTAATTAAAGGTCACTTCTGTTAAAATGTCCCATGACATGCAGGCCAATAGGAAGCCACAAGGGATGACGTTGCAGCTTCCTATTGACCCACAGGAGATGGGACCTTTAAAAAGACATTTTCTGTGCCCAGCAGGAGCTGCTACCAGCGGCCCCTTCAGATGTAAGTATCTCAAGGAGCAGAGGAGCAATGTGATTCAGCTCAGTGACCCCCTGCTCCAAATCTAGTCAAACAAAAAGAACTCCAAGAGGTAAAGCCACTTTAAGCTCCAGACGAAGCTCCCTAGTTCTCATCCTGTAAAGAAAAAGAAAAGAGAAATAAATAGAGTGTGTTAAAATATTGCTGTTTTAATCTATATAAATGTAATATGTATCAGTGCAAGTTGTACTGAACTGTTTTCAAGAAGTTCACAGCTTATATTGGAGTTCTTAGTACTGTCTGTTCCAATTATTGTACTGTCCAGATGTCCAGATTCTCATCAAACACTACTATATATGCTGCCTAGGTGGGGTACCTTCCCAAAATATACTTCTTATCAGGTGATGTCCATGTATGCAGACGTTGTTGAAGATTGTATTTTCCGCAAAAACGACTTCAAATGACACTATAGAACAGTTCCCCTGCAGTTGGAACAATTAAGAAATTATCAAACTGAACTCCTGCTAATATTCTTTAGTTTCTTTGTCTGCTTAGCAATAGGAAGTTTCTCCTTAGACCGGAGGGATGATCATATGAAATAGAACATAAACACAGATATAGGGGCTTATGCACCAAGCGCCGATAAGCCACTTATCAAGCCCTTTTCACCAAAAAGGCCTACTGCGATTCAGTAAGCCCTGATATGTCGCTGATAAAAGCCCCTTTCTGCATTTTTTTCCCCAGAGAACAATAATTCACCAAACAAGGGTGATAAGCCACTTATCATCAGGTTTTCAAACTCGCGCAATTCTAGTAGCCTCAATTAGCTTATCGGGGCTAATCGTGGCACTAGAATGGAGATTTCCTCTCAAAATCCTGCCGCCAGGAAAAGTTGCCAGGAAGGTGGTGAGAAGCTGCCGAGAAGTGGTGAGAGAGGGACTTAGAAAAAAAATGCATTTTCATGCATCAGATTGATGCCGGGGGTCTCCAGAGCCAATACCCATTAATATCAGCACTGGAGACCCCCGGCATGAATCCCATGCAATAAAAATGCATTTACAGGCAACTTCATTACCTAACCGCTAAGGCAATGAAGGGGTTACGGAACAACAGCAACTTTATTGGGACAGAGGGGGTGAGTGAAGGAGGTAGTTGGCCCATTACTTATTCCCTCTGCCCCCAATAAACATTACAATATGTACTAACCCCCAATACACAACCCACCCACCCCCTGTGCCCCAAACATAAAAACATTTTTTTAGACACAGGATTGATACCAGAGGCCGACGGGGGTCCCCATCCATCCAGATATGGATAATAGCTAATTTGCCCATTATAAAATCAAACATTAGCCAGCCAGCATAAATAAAGTAAATAAAACTTTCAACTTACCCCTGCCATCATGAAGGGCATCCTCATCAGCATTCTGCAGGTCCATGTCCTCCGTTGCCAGAAAGAATACAATAAATAATATAATCTAATGGTCCCTAACCCCTTAATCAGTGTAGCTGTTAATAACCGCTATAGTTATTAAGGGGTTAACCCCCGTCGCAGCGCAACCCACCCGTGAGGCCAAACCACCCATCCCGGACCCACTATACCCATTGATTTGGACAGTGGTATATCATACCCATATAATATGGGCATGATAGGCCACTATATCACTCAATGGTCAACCTAATAAAAAAAATTAAGGCCAAAAATACACAATAATCACAGAAGCACCTAAACCCCCAACAATAAAAGAACTAAATGACCTAATAGAACACATCACAAATAATTATCTATCACTAAAATAGCAAAATTATTACAATTATGTGATTCCAAAACAATACAATGAAATAAACCACTATCCAAGCAAACTATTAAACAAATAAAACCACTAGCCAACAACATTATTTCTTTCTTTTCTTTAATCTTCTATCTTCATCTGTCAATCCAAAACCCAATGGTAAATCCAGAACAGGATGTTCTCTCATCGTCTTCTTCCTGTTAAATGAGACGTACAGGCCTTATACAGTATATGGCCTGTGACGTCACATTTTCAGGTCAGATGGTAGAGCTCCAATCTGATTGGACGCTGTATCATGTGCTCGTCTCCTTTTTTTTTTGTTATGGATGTGACGTCATCTCCACGGGAGGTACATCACATCCTTAAAACCACATGGCTATATCAGATGGTATTACAAGCAATGGGTTTGAAGACAATCCCATTGATTGCTGTACCATGTGATAGGTTACATTAGTTCAAAAGGATGAGACCCCCTGCTACAATACACTAGTATTAAAAACTTTTGATCTATGTCAACATTTGCTCAGGGAGAGGCGGATCTCTCTCTGCAGCAGAAAAATCGCCGGGGAAACCCTTTTAAGAGTGGCGATCATCACGTTGCTGGCTACTTGACAGTTTTGCCAATGTTGCTATCACAGGTATTCGGGACTTTCTGCATACCGTGATAGTAACACTGTCAAAACTGGCGATTTAAACAGCCCGATTTTTTTTTTTTGGCGCTTAGTGCATAGGCCCCATAGTGTAATACCTCTGGGGATAGAAATATGTTGCAAATGGGGACACTAGTAGCCCAGAGCAAAGGGAGGTACATCAATGAATAGTCTAACGGGTGTGACACTAGGGTCTTATAGTGGGGAACCTCAATGGTAGACCAACTCAGACTGCAATGAAGGCAATTTAAAAAAAAAATACTATAGATAAAACAAAAATCCAATATCAAAAAACCTGCTTGACATCACGACGACTGGTTAAAATTAGAATCCTAGTCACGGCAATATGCTAGGTCATAAGCAGGTAAGCAGGGCATGGCTGTGTTGGTGCTGGATCCCGACTGGTCAGCCTAGTATATTGCAGAAGCGCTGCTCCATGGGCATGCTTCTCCTCGCCGGTCGCGTGTGTGGTCCGGCATCTCCGGATGCTGTCACAGATTGCTCAAGCTGCAGATGGGGAACCTCCGGATCTCTCCTGCATTTACCCTTCACCCTATGCGTTTCACGACTATGCGTCGCTTCCTCAGGGGTTTTGGATATCCAAAACGCCAACATATTCCACAGCGAAGAACAACATCGGGGGGAGGGGGGACATTGTATGACAAAAGAGTACATATATGTTAAGACAAACTGAGACAATAGGAAAGAGGTCCCTGCACGAATGAGCAATTAGACATTGGCTTCTGAGTAGGACATTCAATATTCTTCATTAACAGAGGTGTGCAACTCCCGTCCTCAAGGGCCACCAACAGGTCAGGTTTTCAGGATATCCCTGCTTCAGCACAGGCAGCTAAATCAGTGGTTCAGTCTATGACTAAGCCACTGATTGAGCGACCTGTGCTGAAGCAGGGATATCCTGAAAACCTGACCTGTTGGTGGCCCTCGAGGACTCGAGTTGGCCGTCCCTGTTCAATAATGTGCTGTAGATACCCTTACCAGCAGAGGCTTTAATAAGAGAGGTACTTATTCATTGATTAATAGTGCTGTCACTTATGTTATTATTTCTTCTATTCTCTCTGTCCAGGGAAACATACATCCTCACGGAATCATTTCCAGAGAAGAATATCACACACACAGTACGGAGAGGAAGGAAAGACACTCTTTGGGGGAGAGATTTCCCCCTGCATAGTGCTAACTCGGAGATGTGTAAGAGCTTACTGGCTGAAAATGAACAATAGAAGTAGTTTAATATCACCTAATAGAGCGGTCTTCAAGTTATTCATCATTCGTGCCCTTCTTTCTTTGCCTTACTGATAACACCAGAGCTAACTGTGGATTGAACTCTTCAGTCGTTCACTGTATGTTGATTTTGGCATTTGAAGAATAGTTTTCCCACTGAGTCATTAAAGCCGGTTCTGAAAAGCTATTGGTTTTAGTATTTCCATTCTTAAAGAACAGACGACTGATGCAGCATATAAAGTATGCCTGTGTGTGAGAAGCTGTCAAGGAGAATTGACAGCCGCACAGAAGTACGTGGAGACACAGCAATCAGAATCCATTTACAATAAACCCTGAACTGATTCCCCATGAAACATTAACCCTTTAATGGCGTACGTGCTGTCATTTGAAATGTTATTGTCTCGGATGTCCCTTTTGTTACCTGTTATCAGAAGTGATTGTTATACCGTGACTGCATCATCTATCCATGAACCTAGGTCCTCAAGGGCCACCAGCAGGTCAGGTTTTTCAGGATATCCCTGCTTCAGCACAGGTGGCATAATGCTGAAGCAGAGATATCCTGAAAACCTGACCTGTTGGTGGCCCTTGAGGACTGGATTTGCCACCCCCCCCCCTGACCTAAAGTCATTACAAGGTAGATATTTGGCAAGAACTTTGCCATGTTTTATGTCATTTTTTGAAACCCATTGAGTTGATCATGATCAAAGAATGGACGGAGTCTCTGTACCAAATGTGTTCACACTTTCTATAAATTGCTGACGAGAATTATAGCACAGAATATCTTTATGTTTTTATCAATTGAAATAAAGCTGCTGGAGGTGGAGACACGAACGCACATGATTTTACAGAACACATGGAACACATGGAACACATGAGTTGACGTGCTAGGAACCTCTGTTATGTTCCACTTTGCACTGGAATGTCCTACATACAACTACAAAATATAAGTAGGCTGAGCTATGATTGAGACAGGATTTCACAGGCGACGAGGTTGAGGTGCTTAGAGAGGCCGTTGGGCGTGAGAATCCATACGCGAAATGTAAAAGTTCTGCACCTTGCATACAAAAATAAAATGATTTCTTCAATTTCTTTCTGTTGACATAAAAATGTTTGATATTGACTCATGCATCGAAAATAATATCTTGGCTTTCTCACGCTGTCTGATCCTACCTTGAATTTGAAATTGTACCATTGTGATGTCATATGTTTCAGCCGATAAGAGTACTATAGTCCTGGACATTGACGGGTAAATAATGAAAAAAACAAGCTAACTAGATTCTAAACAGGAATGTATACATATTACAAGTATCTTTCTTGCGTAAATTCAATGCAATTATTTGGGGATATGTATTAAGCAGAGTGAGGTGAAACATAAGGCATTTGTTCCATTTAGCACGTTTCTCCCAATGGGCTCAGTTTGCTTGACAATTACAATATGGTGCACAGTATGCAGCGCTGTACCTAGCATTTTACACAGGAACAGAAAGGGTCTTGCACAAGGTCACAAGGAGTAGACCCTGGAATTTGAACCAGGGTCCCTTCAGGTTAATAAATAACACGCGTCTATTGCTTCCAATGTATTAACATTTTCTTTTTAACTTTGGTGGGCGGAGGGGGGAGGGTTAGACCAGGGGTAGCCAACTCCAGTCCTCAAGAGCTACCAACAGCTCAGGTTTTCAGGACTGGTTGAGCCACCTGTGCTGAAGCAGGGATATCCTGAAAACCTGAGCTGTTGCTAGCTCTTGAGGACTGGAGTTGGCTGCCCCTGGGTTGGTCTATATCTGCTGAAAAAAAACATCAAAGTTTGTGGCAAATATACAATTGACCCCTTGTTCTTCAAAAAGAGCAACTTTCCTTGTAGCTGTACTTGTGTACGCACTGAAAGTACTTTCCATGCACTATCAACATGTAATGCACTCAGCTGCTCATTCTAGGAGCAAAACGTCAGAAATTCACATTCATTTTAAAAGAAACATTTTCAGAAATGTAACATTGTAGGTTGGAAAATAAATAAGACAGATAAAAATAACATTTGCTTATGCTCCATTTGTTTCAATTACCCAACAAAGATTAAAATGACTGATTACATCGTACCTTTGAGGTTTTATCTGGTTTTGTTTTATGCACAAACACTCCAGATGAAAGGCTCCCCAGCCCGTGGAATGCAGAGGTGCGTATAACATTTGCAGAGTCAGGAGTTTTTGTAAGCTTTTTATATATTTTTTTTTAGATTTTGCAGGGCACTTAATATATTTAATATATATATATTTTTTTTCTAACATGGAGTTTGACTAAATGGATAAATTATGCTATATCATATATAATACTGTACAGTGGCGGCCGAGCTGAGTCTTCTGCGACCGCCACCGCAATGTGCGGGCAGACGCGGCTGTTCTTGTTTTTTCCGCCGCGTGCCGCGCGTCACTGATGCGCGGTCACGCGTGCCAGGGTGCGTGCGTGCGTGCCCAGGGTTCCCGAAGGTGGTGGCGGGGTAAGGGGGGATGTGGGAAGCAGAGGGGGACCTGAGGGACCCGGAGAAGCAGAGCAGAGGCAGAGGTCGCGAGGGGAGGGGAACGAGGGGAAGGATGCGGGGAAGATGCGGCTGGCGCGCAGCCAAGTTCGGCGCCAGCCCGAAAAAAGCCGCGGGACAAAACGGGTAAGTGTCAGACTGAAGCTGGCCGCAGCAGTATATGCAGCATTTGATTATCTTTATTGAAAACTAATGACCTAAGCTGCCGATCAATTCGCTCTTACGTGATCGATCACCAAAGATCCTGCTTCCCAGGGATCACTCAATGGCTGACTTTCAGTTTCAAAACAATTCTTCAGGTTACTGTAACTCAGCAGCTACAATGCATTATTATATTTCTAAAGTAGCATTATCTATTGTTACAGTTTACAACTCAAACTGCTGGGAATATTGGCAACAAATGATCACACACAGGAAAATGTTGCAAAGGTCTTTCACTGCTGGGGAGGTGGGCTAAAACCTGCTATAGGAATTAAAGGATGCTCAGTATATTAAAACCTATTCCAAATGGCATTAAGAGTTGAATAATATTTTTTTTTAAATGCAGTATTATCTAATACTCTAGAACTGATTTATTTTAAAAAAAACACACGTAGGATATTGTTTGAATTGCTCTTTTAATGGATGTCTACTATATACTTACTTTGCAAGGAATGTGGATCTGTACAACTATACTGAACATTTGAGTGAATTTCAATACAACAATATAAGCTCTTTAAGGCAGATGTCCAATTTTCCAAATTATTTCATGTCTGGTCTTCCTATGTTTCTATAGTATTCAAATAACTTTATATTTACAATTGCTTATGTACAGTGTAAAGCAATCTATTTATGGCTGCTGTGATATAAGAATGAAATATTTATTCATCATAATGAAAATAGTCACTAGGCAAGATAATAGTGGGACACTGGATGCCTAATAATTTATGTACATTGTAAATATCACTACTCGAAGAGTAGAGTTTTATATTCACAAAGATTGGCTTTAAACCTATCCTATTGAGTCTTCATGGCCGCCAAAGCATAAATTAATCCTGACAAAACTATCCCACGCGTCTGCAGCAGTGATCTGGCCTGGAAACCAACCAAGTCTGTATAATTACACACACAGTTCCCTTTCCTCTCACACACAGTTGTCCCTGGCCGATTTTAGCTGCAGCAGACACAACACATCACTTGTACTGACGTAGCTACGAATTAATATTTTAGACATGGACCTGATACATAAGTAAGCGTTGACTGGTAAAAGAAAGATATTCATTAGCCATTTAAATTCTCTTGTTCTACTTGTGACCCAAACCCTTTCTTCCAGCCATCTAATCTGCTGGTTTGCTCATTATACATTAGGTCAGGGACGCTCAACTCCAGTCCTCAACCCCTTCCCCCTCCCCCAAGCAAATCAGGTTAGCAGGATATCCCAGCTTCAGCACAGGTGGCTCAATCAGAGGCTCAGTCAAAGATCCCCTGCAATATTTTCTCTCTTTTAAAAAAAATATAACACTAAAATATGTGTAGCCCCCTCTTTCAGGACTTTTTGTTCTGTAAAGGAGTTAATGCCTTAATTCAGGGGTGTGCAATATTTTTCTCCTGTGCCCCCCTGTCGGCTCTCCCCTCCCCCCCTGTCCTTACCTTGGCTCTGGCGTTCAGTCAGACGTTACATTGCCATGGAAACGTGCCTCAAGAAGCCACCTGAGCCAAGTGTAAGTGAAGTTTACAGAGACCTTCGCTGCTTCCACGGCATTTAATTTAAATGCCTTCAGGAAGCGCACTCTGTCTCTGTAAACCCTGCACCTCCTGCAGAGAATCTCGCACCCCCAGTTTGTTCACCCCTACCATAAGGGGTTAACTGGATGGGATCACTCAGGGTTCAACCCTTCCCTTTTCTACCCCGTGGCCGTGACCAGTGATGAGATGATAGACAGCATTGATGCTATATATATATATATAGCTCCACCCTATGTTCTAGAAGCAGGTTCTTCAAAGTTCTGACTGGGGTCCTCACTGTGAGTCCTGTAAATAGGGTTGTACATTATGTATTAAGAAGTCTCCTGTTATTATTTTTGATGTTAGGAAACATGCCCCAGTCTAAGTAAGCACCAGTAGTAAGGGACTGCAATTGTTCTCGCTATTGATAAGGATGCAGCATGCTCTTGATAGTGTCAAAATATATTGTTTGCCACGAGTTTCTGTCAAGTACCAAGTATGTCAATGTCTGTGTGCGTTATTGACTGCTGTCAAATAATGCACCTTTTTGTTTTATAAATGTTCCTGGCGCCCATCTTTTTTCCTATCTGCTTATTCTGTTACACTGTGCTCACCACAAACTAGGCAGGACCATGGTGCTGAGGTGGGAATGGCTATGACGCCACCCACAGCCACGAGGACACGTCTTGAGTGTAGATTGGTCTGGATAGCCGGGCCGGGGTAGGAGAGGTACGGATAGTTGAAGGTACTGTTAGCCGAGTCCGGGGTTGGAGAGGGGGACATAGTCGTATTACCATAAGCCAATGTCAGGTGCAGAAAGAGCGGAGTGGTCGAATTGCCGTTAGCCAAGGTCGGGTGTGGAGAGAGCAGAGTGGTCGATGCCATAACCGAGGTCAGATGCCAGGAGTTCAGAGTAGTCGATAAGGAAGCCGGGTCGGTACACAGGAGCAGGACTGTAAAACAAGACAGGATTAGGGAGGCAGAGAGTGATGAGAACACTAACTGGTTCTATGCTCAGCCAAAGTGCTAGTGGCACAGCTGAGCATATGTAGGGGAGAGAGTCCAATGGGAGAACAGCAGCGTGGAGGTGTGTGCAGGAGTGAGGCTGCGATAGGAGGCATGTTCAGGTGAGCTCCCTGGGGTGGAGCTTGAGAGGGCAGCGCTAGCGTTCATGCGTGCCGCCATCCGAGGCGGTATGCCTTTAAGAGTCTAGAGAGCTTACACGTGCACGCGTGTGCTAGGAGCGTGACGGGCGCCGGAGGGGCCGGCGGGGCCTGCGGAGGCAGGAGCGGGAGAGTGCTGGGGGCCGGAGCAGGTGAGCGGGGAGCGTGCCGAGGGCGGCGTTGCTCCCCGAGCCTTACATATCCACACCTAACCAGCACTTACCCAGCACCCTACAATGTCTTGGGACTGAGCACTGCCATTATAAGGAGGGTTATATATGTAATGTTAAATAATTGCAGATATTATTGCAAAGCTCATGAATCACGGGTGAACATTTATTAAATTATCCAGGGCTCTATGTATCAAAGTAGAATATAGGGTATATTGAGACACACTGCTCTGTTTTTGGAGCAGACCTGCAGCATATGTAAGAACAGTTTCTTACACCTGATGTAGGATGTTAGACTTACGCCAATTCAGATATGGAGGAATTTGTTTTGGCACATAAAAGGAAAAAGATTGGTGCACAGAGACGCAGACTGAGATATATCTCATTATAATCTGTGCACCATGTAACCTCTAAGAGACCATGGGGGTAACAAAAGACCTATCCCTTTTAGGTATCTCGTTCGACCAATAAAGATGACTAAGTGGATGATTTTAAGGTGCCTAAAATATTGGCATCCTTATCAATTGCGGAGGGAGACATGTACATAGACACTGAGCTTAAAGCTGAGACAGACGAGCGGTTACACATAGACGTGAATAAAACCATATAAAATTTCCACACCTGAGAGACCCAATCATCCTCCTAGTCCAAAAGTCCAATCGAACTCGGTTCCTTCCTTCTTCTAGATTGAACTTCGGCTAAAATATCCATGTCATGATGTATACCTTTCGATTGATCTTCAATATAAGTACAGCATTCTTTGCCCACTAATTTCATTCCCCCGGTTTGGTTGCCCAATAATAATTAACAGCGATGAAGGTCACTAAACATTAGTAACAACTGCTTAAAAACAACGTAGTACAACAACAAAGTATGTCAGGTTATATCAAAACGACAACAACAAAATACATCAGGGTACATCTTATTGCTATACTTCTGTGCAACAATATATATTATTTTTATTTGTATCAGAATAGTTCTGCATTAAGCCACAAGCACAGAGTGAAATCTACTGTCAGCGAAACTCATCCTTTCATACAAAAAAACACATTCTTTCACACAGAACTGACAGACAAAATAGTTGACAGACAGAGACAAAAAAATGGCTGCTTAGATCCTAGTGCCTCCTCCTTGAGACCCTCTATATGACACTTTCACAGTTCCAATGTTTTTATAGGGTTGCACTCTGGTGCGCTTCAGCTTCAGAAGTCTCATAGTTTTGGTAAAATAGGGAGTGGGCATAACCATTACCTCCCCTAGCAATGTACACTGGATCTCTGGCCAGAATATCTTCCAGAGTTAGATCGTCATTTTCTTCTTTCTTCAAGGGACTGCTGTCGGTGTCGGCATATTCTTCACCTGAAAGGAGGGGCATAAAATCGGTAGAAAGGGCAACACATTTATGGATCAGGTTCTTGCAGCAGGTGACACACATATATGATAACAAATACAACCAACACACATAAGAAAGCATTCACCAGTTTCACTTCCAGTGATCCCAGCCATCAGCTGTGACGAATCTGGGAACACGCCCCCTTACCTGCTGAACTTCTGATTGCCGCCCTCTAGCTGCGAGTCAAGATTATTTGATGTCTGTCTGTGTCCTGAACCATTCCCTGCTTCCGCTGATGCTGCTCCGCCCCTGCCTTGTCTTCTCTACAGGAAATGACTTCAAGTATTCTGAAGCAAGCGATGCCATCTTGCTTTCTGGCAAATCCTGCCCTCTTCCTCCTGACAGGAAGTAAGCCTCACTCTGACTCTCATTGCTAACAGCTGCCACTGCCCTTTAAATACAGTCAGTTGCTACCTGCCCTGTGTCCTGCAAAATACTACCACAGTACTCTATGCTTCTTGTGCCTGCCATCTCATGCTGTCCCTGCCTGGACTTCCTCTTGGACCCTTACTCACCTCCTTTGGATTACCGGAAGACTGGGACATTCCACCTTTCTTCACAGAGGTGAGTTTTCCATTGCAGGTAGTGTAGGACCTGCTGAATAGGGTTTACCTTGATGTGGTAGCAGGCTTACAATACTTTGGCCAAAGCATTCAACTAAAGAACCCTTACTTTGTATTTAGTATTGCTGCACTCTACTGTTACTGGCATTATGCCTTTAAGGAGGCTGGATGTCCTCCAGGAAGTAATTCTATTGTGACCTTGTGCTCTGGACTCTACCTCCCCCTTGCTCTTCACTAGTGGCGTACCTCACACCCTCGTGGTGGTGTCTGAGAGCGTGCGAAAGTCAGATGAGTTTCATAGTGGAGGGTATCTCTTTTATTTTAAGACACCATGTATTCTGGTTCAATGACAACTATTATCGCCAAAGACAAGGTACAGTCATGGGAACCAGGTTTACGCATAGCTATGCCATCCTTTTTATGGTTTGGTGGGAGGACCTATCCATTTGGTCAAATAACAGCTATGGCGCAAACCTGGTGCTGTAGCGGAGGTATATAGATGACATAGTCATTATATGGCAAGGGAGCCAGGAACTTTTGGATGCCCTCCTGGATGAGATTAATATTAATCATTGTAATTTGAAATTCACGCATGCCTCTAGCAGGACTAGATTGGAATTTCTTGATTTGGAGATTAACATAGAAGAGGGAGTAATCAACACCAAGACTTTCTTTAAATAAGTTAATTGTAACAATTATATTGCGGCTAATTTTGTCACAAAAGAAATTGGTTAGAGAATGTCCCTTAATGGAGTTTTCAGATGCCTGAAAAGGTACTGCTCAAAAAAGACAGATTATGAAAAACAAATATTACCAATGAAAAATACATTCTTGGAAAAAGAGTATAAGGAGGAGACTATCAATAAAGCTTCAAAAAAATTTGAAAGGGATTGACAGAAAAAATATGTTGACGTATAAGAATAAGAATTCAATACCTAGGCCAGACAGAGAGTTTGTACCATTTATCACGACTTACAGTGATGAATCACACAAAATAACTGCAATCTTAAGAAAGCATTGGCATATCCTCCAGAAAGATGTCCTGCTGAAAACAGTTATACAATATAAACCTGAAGTGATCTTTTCAAAGGCACCTAATTTGAAACAGAAGTTAGTGCCAAGTTTTCTAAAGTCTAAAAGACAAGATTGTTGGCTAAATACAAATAGCAAGGGCTTTTTCCGATGTCTCAACTGTAGAGCATGTGGAAATAACAGGAACCAAGACTCAAAATTGAGGGAGTTTAGCTCTTTAACTACAACTATTCAGTATAAGATTCAGTTCAACATATCTTGTAATAGTAAAGGAGTTGTCTATGTGCTGGAGTGCAGCTGCAAACTACAGTACATGGGCAGAACTATTCGAAAATTTAAAGTTAGACTGGAGGAACATATTGGAAACATTATACAGGGAATTGAAATACAGTGTGTCTAATCACTACAAGATAAAACGTAACAGTGATCCAAAGTGTCTTAAGTTTTATGGAATAGAGCAGGTAAATCAAAATTGGAGTGGGGGGATTTTATCCAAAGGATTTCCCAAAGAGAATCTTATTGGATTTTCACATTCAACACTAGCCCCTGCAGGATTGAACTTAGATATGGATATTGCATCTTTTGTTTAGTCCTGTTTAGATTGTTGTTCTATCCTCTTTTATCCCAATTTGGACATTTAATTCCTGTATTTGTATATAGTGGTCTTCTATGAGTTAAGGGTTTCACTCTTAGAGATAAGACTGTCTCATATTTTAATCTGGTCTGTACCTGTCACATACGCCTATAATATATTTTCTTTAACTGTGCATGCAATGTCTTGTATATAATATATACCGTTCACTTATGTAACTGTATTTGTAACCATGTATTATTTGTCTTAACTCTGTGCCCAGGACATACTTGAAAACGAGAGGTAACTCTCAATGTATTCTTCCTGGTAAAACACTTTATAAATAAATAAATAAGAGTCAAGGAGTGGGGACCTATACCCCCTTTCTTGACCCAATGAATGTGTCCCAGCTAGTCTTTTTTTAACTATAGAATATAGGTTTTTTCCTCTCTCCTGGTAAAATCTATGGTAGGTAGAGGTTTTGACTGCAGTGTCATATTATCACAGTAATGTGTCATTTTGTGGACTTGACACTTCTTTTTCTTTAACTATTATTTAGAAGCATTTACCTCTAATTTTCATGATAGGCAAGGGTTAAATGTATAGTTTTCCCATCTCTACATCTGACCCCAATAATAAGTATCCTGGCTGTGTGATCTACAGTATGTCTGTATATAGAGGGTTAAAGGTTTTTCTGGCCCCCTTTGGACATACAGTATAAGTTAATTCTATATATTCTGCTATGTATGATCAGCAGGTGGCATATAAAATCAACCCTTTGAATATGTGTTTTGTTGAATATAGCAGAGATCATTTATATGTGTTATAATGTTTTTTAGGAATAAAGTTACCAAATAAGTTTTTTGAATCAGTTTTGACTAATATTAAAATATTTTTCATTCTCATAAGGGTGATCATTCATTGATCATTTGTCCCTAACCTAGATGCAGATTTATTTGTATTTTATAATTATAAGCATCATTTTGGATGCATATTTATCTTATCTAAAGGTTTGATTTAATGCCACCTTATGAATCCATGCAATGTGTTTTTAACATGTATTCAATGTATTTAATGTTGTTTATATTTTAGAAGTGAGTGTTTTAAAATGTTTTTAGATTATTCAAATTTTGTGATAACTTAGTGATGTCATAATCAATGATTCAAGGCACATGTGTGTTTGAGTATTCAGCTGAAAATTTAGAGCAGTTATGACTCTTTAATCAGCTGTAAATACTCTTCAATTACAATGAACAGTATTTAAACCTACAACATACCACCCTAGCCATATCTCTGAAGCATTGGCGAAACGCGTTAGATTTTTGTACTTACTGAGCCACCGTTGCTCCCTAATATTGACTGTAAGTGCAATATTCTTCTTAATCTAGTCTTTTGTGATAAATTTATTGTGCCATGATATATTCTCTCTTCTATTTCCATTGCAACTCTTTTTGTATTGGAGACCTGGCCTGTCTAGATTAACCTCTGACACGCCTGATAGGAAAAGAATTACAACACAAGCTATGCTAAATTGTAAGTGCATGAATTCAAATGTATGAACTTTAACGGTTAATTAACCTGTATTGATACATTGCTATCTTCTCTTATTTTTATTTTGGACTAAAATGAAAATACTTGAGACAACGCGCCGTAAGACATCTTTTCTTCTAGGGGCCTAGGTAGCCGCAGTGGCAATCAATGTATTTAATGGCTATTTTTTTATGTGTTTGTATTTTATTATGTATTTATTGTTGTTTTAAAAAAAATAATGCTTTTCAAAGGGTAAAGTGCTTTTAGCCACATTTGGATAATAAAGCTATTTTCCATTACTGTAGGGGTGGGGGGTGAATGATGGGGTAGTTGCCACCAGGGTGGGTGGATAGCCTTTCCTTGGGGTCGGGAAGGGGTTAATCCTGAAATTACCTTAGCGGTTAGTATTACCAATAGCTAATAGCCACTAATGCAGCCAAGGGGGCTAAGTAATGTCTTTTAATATTTTGTTTTTGCTATATACAGCTTACCATTGATAGCCACATTGGCAATCCAGGCCCTCAATGAGAGGGCCTAGGTAGCCACAGTGACAATCAATGGGTTTATGGTTAAAATATTTTTTTAAAGCAATTTTAATGTAGGGGTGTATTTTTGTTGTACAGTTTTTGAAAAAGAAAGTACACCCTCTTTGAATTCTATGGTTTTACATATCAGGACATAATAACAATAATCTGTTCCTTAGCGGGTCTAAAAATTAGGAAAATACAACCTCAGATGAACAACAACACATGACATATTACACCGTGTCATGATTTATTTAACAAAAATAAAGCCAAAATGGAGAAGCCGTGTGTGAAAAACTAAGAATACCTTATGATTCAATAGCTTGTAGAACACCTTTAGCAGCAATAACTTGAAGTAATCGTTTTCTGTATGACTTTATCAGTCTCTCACTTAGTTGTGGAGGAATTTTGGCCCACTCTTCTTTACAAAGTTGCTAGAGTTCATTGAGGTTTGCAGGCATTTGTTTATGCACAGCTATCTTAAGGTCCCACCACAGCACTTCAATCGGGTTGAGGTCTGGACTTTGACTGGTCCATTGCAACACCTTGATTCTTTTACTTTTAAGCCATTAAGTATGTACCTGGCAGATACCTGGAATGCGCCGCTCCTCACCTCTGACAAGCCCCGTTGTGTTTGCCTTCCCAGCCTGGGTTCATGCCTGGCTGACGGGCGGCTGATCTGTTAAAGGATAATGATTAGGATTTAATAGGCTGCAATGCTTCGCGTGTCTACCAGATGGCATAAATTCATGAATTGTAATGCAGTATATATATATATATACTGTGCAGTATTGCAGCCAGCGGGAATAAAATGCTTCAATCCCTGTCTGGAAAATACCTCAATGCACTCGGGCAGAAAACAGTCACAAACCTCAATACACCCGGGTATACCCGAATTCGTGGGACTAGCCGAGCTCGAATAAAGTGTGTCGCCAGTGTATTGGCCGCCTTGGAAACCGCTCCCCCGCAAGACACCACCCTACCAGACGTCTATTCGGAGTTCCTGGATGTCTTCAGTAAGGCCAAATCCAAGGAACTTCCCCCTCATCGTCCTTTCGACTTCCCGATTGACTTAATTCCGGGTTCCCCTTTTCCTAAAGCCAGGTCTTATCCTTTGTCTTTGCCTGAGATGGAGGCCATGTCCGAGTATCTCAGAAAACCTCCAAAAAGGCTTCATCCGAAAGTCCACTTCTCCCGCCGGAGCAGGATTCTTTTTTGTAAAAAAGAAAGATGGGACGCTTTGCCCGTGCATCGATTTCCGTGGCCTTAACAAGATTACTATCAAGAATCGCTACCCTTTGCTTCTTATCCCGGAACTCTTTGATAGGCAACAGGGTGCAACGATCTTCTCGAAACTTGATCTACGGGTGGCATATAACCTGATTCGCATCCGTAGTGGAGACGAGTGGAAGACCGCGTTCAACACGCGCAGTGGTCACTATGAGTACCTGGTGATGCCGTTTGGGTTGTGCAATGCCCCTGCAGTCTTCCAAGACTTTATGAATGAAGTTTTTCGTGATCTATTGAATTTGTTTGTGATTATCTACTTGGAAGATATCCTCATTTTTTCCAAAACCCTCGAGGAACACATTCTCCATATCAAGATGGTGCTCTCCCGTTTATGGGCCAACAAGCTCTACGCCAAGAGGGAGAAGTGTGTCTTTCACCAATTCTCAACTACCTTCCTGGGATATATTGTTTTGGATCAAGGGTTCACTATGGATCCGGAGAAGCTCAATTCTGTGCTTGAATGGCCTCAACCTAACTCTTTGAAGGCGATTCAGCGTTTCCACGGGTTCGCAAATTATTATAGGAAATTTATTGCTGGTTTTTCTACCTTGGTAGCACCCATTACGGCCCTTACCAAAAAAGGGGTTGACCCTTCCTCTTGGACATTGGAGGCCAGCCGGGCCTTTGAGTCTCTTAAAAGAGCCTTTGTCTCGGCTCCCATTCTTTCGACATCCCGCCCCCCCCCATCCCCTTTACCTTGGCAGTTGACACCTCCGATGTAGGAGCCGGTGCGATTCTCTCTCAAAGAACCACCCCCGAAAATAAACTACACCCCTGTGGGGTTTTTCTAAAAAAAATTCTTCAGCAGAAAGAAATTACGATGTGGGGAATAGGGAGTTGTTGGCCATCAAGATGGCATTACAAGAGTGGAGACATCTCCTGGAAGGAACCAAAGAACCCATTCTGATCCTGACGGACCACAAAAATCTTTCTTACATTGAAGGTGCTCATCGGCTTGGGCCTCATCAAGCTCGTTGGGCGTTGTTCTTTTCAAGGTTTAACTTCACCATCTCTTATATTCCTGGGACAAAGAACATCAAAGCGGATGCATTATCCCGTCAGTTTGTCACTGAGGAGAAGTCAAAAGAAATCCCGGAGAGTATTTTGTCCCCTCAATTGTTTATCTCTGCCGCCTCCTTTGATATTCTGGACAAGATTTTGGAGTCGCAAGCACAGGTTCCCGAAGGGCTAGAAGTTCGTGATGGTCGTCTCTATGCAGCCCCTCATTTTCATCTCAAAATTCTTCAATGGGGTCTGTAGACGGACGTTCACAGAGGTACACAATTGGAGGCTTTTATAAGGTGAAATTATAATAAGGCTTTATTGTGCCTTTTCCTTTTTATCAGGAAATCATCCAAACACAGGGGGGGGGGAACAAAGCTTCTATTCACTTGGGAGTATTTCTAGTGAAATCCTATGCAATTAATTCACATCTCCGTTAGTTAAGCCTTTCTCCCAGCCCCAAACATATAGCACGAAATAAGCAGATATAAGCAGTCTCTTAATTATGAAAGTCTTATCTGTTTCTTGCTGTAGAGTAAGCTTCTCTGCTCCCCTGGAACCGCACCCGCGCGTGCACAGAAAATATCAGCATCCAGGTTTAGAAGTCTTATTTGGTGTCTTGCAATCAGCTCTGCTGGGCACAGCTCAAGACTGGTCAGCTCCAGAGATGTGTGTTCTCTTGGTCAGTCTCTCCTGGGAGTCTCAAGAACACTCCTCTGTATCTCCAAAGGTCAGCTCTCATTCAGAGCTAAGGAGTCACTTCCTGTCTCAACAGACAGGCTTTTGTAAGCAATCAGGCAGGTGGTGTTTATTAATTGACTACCAGCAGTTAACCACCACACTGCCAGATTAAAGGCACATTACTTGAACAGGGATTACTCCCTGTTACAGGGTACTCTTCCAGATCTGCCGGCCATCCCGGCATTAAGAAGACTACGGATCTGATTCGACGAACCTTCTGGTGGCCCAATATGATAAAGGACATTAGAGCTTTCACCTCATCTTGCCCAGTCTGCGCACAAAATAAATCTGTCCGTCAAAAGCCTTCTGGTCTTCTACAACCTCTCCCGGTCCCTGACCGTCCTTGGAGTCACATTGCTATGGACTTCATCGTGGATCTTCCCCCATCTAATGGTATGACTACTATTCTTGTAATTGTTGACAGATTCTCCAAGCAAGCTCATTTTGTTCCCCTCAAGGGTCTACCCAATTCCAGTACTTTGGCGGATATTTTTGTAAAAGAAATTTTCCGTATTCATGGTGTCCTGTGGTCCACATTCTCGGATCGGGGTACTCATTTTGTTTCTAAATTCTGTGTGCATTTTCCCAGAGGTTGGGCATTTCCCTTCTTTTTTCCTCAGGCTACCACCACCAAACTGAATAAAACAGATAATGCGCTCATTAGTGGTAAATAGAGGTTAAGTGATATTGTGAACAAAGTAATATACAACCTTTATAGGGAGGTTTTATGCTGCAGTTTCTAGGGGATGGCTCAGCTATCCAACTAATACAGAAAAAAAGAGAGAAAAACAGCGCAAAAAAACCTCATGGTGTAGTATTTAAAGAATATTTATAAGATAAAAAAGGGGGTGATTATTGCACGTACATCAAGAAAAAGCATATATCAACAGGACATGTTTTGGACATGTTACCACTCTTGAAAACTGCTCCGTGTGGGCTCACTGTCTCTCTGGATGGTCCTCTTGTCCTCAGTAGCCGTCCCAACGAGGGGTGCACACCTCGTGAGGGATTCGCCCCACAGTATGAGTCTGCTCAAAAGCGTTAGTCTCTGATCTTCAGCGGGTCACTCGGCGGGAAGTTCAAACCTCTGTGAGGGATCTCCCATCAGCTGTGATCGTGGCAAACGCTATGCTCACACAGGCCGTTCCGGGTTGAGCCGCAGTCGTCCTGACGTCATCAGACGGCGCCCTTGTATCACTCCCGCCTGCTCGCGGATGGTGAAGGCGATAAATGTCCAATAACATGTGAAGGAAAATATGCTAAATGGCAACCACAATGGGTATTGATAAAAATAAAGATGGAACGCGCCCTCTCCTACACGTTTCGTAATCGATACTTCTTCCCTGAAGTATTTGCGTTGCTTTTCTTCTGCTTCTCAGGATAATTGGGCAGAGTTACTCCCTTGGACGGAATTTGCGATTAACGCTCTTAAAACCGAATCCACTCAGGAATCTCCGTTTTTTGTAAACTACGGATTTCATCCTACCCGTCTTTCCAGGTCCGGAGTTCCTGCAGCAGATGAGAGGGTATCCACCTTGCAGGACTCTTGGAAAAGGATTCAAACAGTTTTACAAGAGTCCGTGCTAAGACAAAAGAGACAAGCTGATAGGCTCCGTCAGGAGGCCCACAAGTTCATACCTGGAGATAAGGTCTGGCTTTCTTCTAAAAATATCAAACTGAGGGCCCCAACCCCTAAACTGTCTCCCAGGTTTTTGGGCCCTTTCTCTATTCTGAGACAGATTAACCCTGTCGCCTATCAGCTTCGCTTGCCTCCCTCTATGAAAATTTCACCTGTCTTCCATGTTTCACTCTTAAAACCGTTTATCCAAGCAAAAGATTCGCTCATCCTTCTCTTCGGCCTCCTCCCCCCATTGTACCAGGACAACAGGAGTTCGAAATCCAGTCCATCATTGACTCTCGCATCTCCAGGGGCAAGCTCCAATTTTTGGTCCACTGGAAGGGATACGGACCTCAGGACCATTCTTGGGTCTCGCACGCGGATCTTCATGCTCCATCTCTACTCAAACGATTTCACCAAAAGTTTCCCCTCAGAACTTGGAAGGTTCGTCTGGAGTCCGACCCTCGAGGGGGGGGTACTGTAAGGATCCGCGCTGCGGGTATACCCGCTGCCAGTGCCTCCTTACCTTTGGGCCATGCCGCCCAGGCTTCCCGGCAGCATCCTTCGCCCCTTGCGGTCCCCTCCGCGGCTGCCCCCAAACTTCCGGGTCACGTGCGTCACCCCTACGGGCATGCGCGGACCCAGGCCTCCATTTCTTGGTGCCGGGCGCCTGACTCCGCCCCCTCTGACACGGCGCGTGCGCCATACACTTCCCAGCCTCTGCTGTCAGGTCTGCCACCCTGGCCCTTCTCCCCTATCGGATCTTTCCCCGGGCTGCTCCTCCGCTCCTTCCCTTGTTCTAGCAGGCCCCAGCTTCCCAGGCACTTCTCACCTATCAGCTCCTCCCTCGGGCCGCCCCTCTGTTCCTCCCCTCACTCTGATAGGCCTCAACCACCCAGACACTTCTCCCCTATCAGCTCCTCCCTTGAGCCGCTCCTCCGATAGGTCCCAGCCCCCTATTTAATCTCCCCTCACCATTCTTTCATTGCTCTGCATAGCTTCTGTACCTTGGTGCTGTCTGCTGTTGTCTGGCCCCTTCTCTCTTTCAGTTGCTATCCCTGTCCCTGGATTCTCTGCTGACCTCCCTGGATTTGACCTTTTGGCTTTGGACTTCGTTTACGCTGCTCTCTGGAACCCCTAGGACTTGGCTTTGGACACTCTACCTTGCAGACCTCTACATCCCTTGGACACGGCTTACAGACAATCTACTACGCTGCTCTCTCCACTCCACGACCCAGGCTTACGGACAATCTACTACGCTGCTCTCTCCATCCCACGACCCTTGGCTTACAGACTTTACCTTTCTTCGCTGGAGTGCACAAGTACGGTACCTTATCTATTTTTGTTACCCGGAACATCTACGCCACTTCCACACTCCGGCCGTGCCCCCGTTTACTGTTAGGTGTGTGGTATTACTCCTTTCCACCTCAGTCCCGGGGTCTCGTCTGGCTTGTGAGCAGGCCGAGCGTTACAACATTTCAATATGAGCAATCACCTTAATTTGAAAAAAGGTGATAGAAGGACTATTCTAATCCCCCTGTAGGTGCCCAATGCTATGCCTGATGAAGCACTTTAATGTGCGAAACGCATAGCGGAACCAGCATAATTTTAGACCGGCTACCAGCGACTTGGTTGCTAGCTGAAGGTCCGTGTACACAGCCAGCCCTGTTGGGAAGAGTACGGAGGTGTGGTGACGTGGTGGACTGCCAGACATGGATATCGCGAGAACGCGCAACACCCGGAAGAAGTGCAGTCACATTGCAGTGTTAATGTATCCCAGCACGTGGGACTGACACATATTATCCAGGACCCACCTCTAGACTGTTGAGCAACTAGCCACACAACAGAGCCCTGACCTTCTATTGGATTTCTTATTTACCACATGTACGTTACAGCTTGCATTTTTTAATTGTATTTGTGAATACATATTTCTTCAACCTTGGTGCGCTTCTTTGCTGGTGGAGTTTCTCTGCGGTGGGCGCTGTTGGAGGAGGGGTGCGCCTCCATGCAACAGAAGCTGCAAGAGGAAGGAGTAAATCTTTTCCAAAGATCACTATAGGAAGCTTGAGCGCGGATGGACAATTATCTGACTCTTAATCATATAGTTACTTAGTGACAGAACAAAGTGTATTGATAAAATGAAGACACAATGTTCTAATGTTGATGATTGACTAAGAAACTTGGGCTGACAGTGAGAACAACCAACTCTAAAACTAATTCTACATGCCTGAAAACCTAATGTAACTGACCAACTGAAATGATGCTGTACAAGATGTGTTCTACGGTCTTTGAATAATTTGAGAAAAGAACTGAACCGTGGACTATATGATATATATTGAAAGGCGGGACATTTATTTGCACCTATCTAATGAGCTAAATATTCAATTACAGAAGTCTATGATAGAAAAGGTATTACTGTGATTGCGATGCGGTAATTAATGCACAGTTAACGCTTGCGTTAATTCCTGCATCGAGATTTTGGCCCATATATCGCGCCCGGTAAATTATTACCGAAACCTTAATGAATCCCATCGTAAAATTGGGTGCGATATTGACTCCACATTAACAGAGTTTCATGTATCTGGGCCTTAGTTTCATAGATATTGCTGGTTTAATGGACAGAGTATTATTAAATACATACATACATATGTGCTTAGTTAACCTTAGGCATGTGTGATAGTTGGCTATCAACAGCTGCAATAAATGTGATTTTCATTGTCATATTGCTGTGAAGTCTCTAGATATGTTTCTTTCTATACAAATGTGTCTTCTCTTTTTTTTATAGCTGGACAAGAAGGAGAGGTCAGGTCAAAAAAAAGATATGCATTCTTCAAATGTAAGGTGTCTTAATACTAGATATTATAGTATTAGAAATAAATGCACAACCACTGACCCTTGTGAAAGTCATTTTTGTCCGGTTAAAAATTCAAGTTTAAATGCATACAGTATGTTCCTGATTTGAAAAATGAAGTTAATGGTGTCTCCTAGTGGACAAAGTAAAAAAAAAAAAATTGTATATAAAACTAGAAAATCAGAAATGCTTAGGTTTCAAATAGTACAATAGCAGAAATGTTTCAAGCCAGGTACCTTGCTAGTCATTATATGAACTGCAATTAACTAATAAATTGTTCACAGATGCCTGAAACAAAACTTTGCAGTAGGAAATTAGTGGCAAGAGGAAAGTAAATAATAATACTTGTGTATAAACAAATTAGAGTAAATCCTCTTTTTCCAACTTTTTTTACAGTAGTTTGACCACGTTTTAATCAGTTGCAATATGTGCAACATCAGGGGAATAGCTTATTAGAAAATGTTTTGGTCTGTAGTGGGACTCTATATATATATCTCAGAGTCCCACTAAATATATATATATATATATATATATATATATATACCGTATTTTCCGGCGTATAAGACGACCCCCGACTTTTGAGAAGATTTTCCTGGGTTAAAAAGTCGTCTTATACGCCGGAAAATACGGTATGTATATATATATATATATATGCAAATATAACTGTATGCTCATCTGCATGTCTTAGGCAGGTCTGCAACCCCGCCTTTCCCCATTATCACCCAGCATACAGCACTTCCACTGCAGCAAGGGATTCTGGGAAATGACATGCAAATGAGCACACAGTGTCACTTTTTGCCTCAATAACCATTTTTAACATGGTTCCCTATAGGCTTAAGCTTGCTGCATGGTCACAGCTTTGAGCACAGCCAGGGTTAAGGTGCATACCCAGAAAACCACCCACAGACAGCTGTTTCGACCTTGATGGGTCTCATCAGTGTGGGGTTGATTTTACTGGGAATGCAAGAGAGGCTATGGGATAGGCTAAACCATAATACTGAGTTAAGTTATGGTGAGTAAAAAAAGTGACAAAAACCCTCCACAGGAAAGGAAATATGCAAATATAACTGTATGCTCATCTGCATGTCTTAGGCAGGTCTGCAACCCCGCCTTTTCCCATTATCACCCAGCATACAGCACTTCCACTGCAGCAAGGGATTCTGGGAAATGACATGCAAATGAGCACACAGTGTCACTTTTTGCCTCAATAACCATTTTTAACATGGTTCCCTATAGGCTTAAGCTTGCTGCATGGTCACAGCTTTGAGCACAGCCAGGGTTAAGGTGCATACCCAGAAAACCACCCACAGACAGCTGTTTCGACCTTGATGGGTCTCATCAGTGTGGGGTTGATTTTACTGGGAACCATGTTAAAAATGGTTATTGAGGCAAAAAGTGACACTGTGATTTCCCAGAATCCCTTGCTGCAGTGGAAGTGCTGTATGCTGGGTGATAATGGGAAAAGGCGGGGTTGCAGACCTGCCTAAGACATGCAGATGAGCATACAGTTATATTTGCATATTTGCTTTCCTGTGGAGGGTTTTTGTCACTTTTTTTACTCACCATAACTTAACTCAGTATATATATATATATATATATATATATATCAGAGTCCCACTAAAGACTATATCATTTTCTAATAAGCTATTCCCTTGATGTTGCATATATATATATATAGTTGGGCGATCGCGGAGGTCTGGGTTGAACGTGCTTGACATGTTCCCTTCGTGATCACCAATTATAGATTATTAATAATTCACACCTATGTGGAGATTCACATTATCACTTATAATATTCATCAAATATAGTGGGGAATTAATATAACATCCACTAATAGCTATACACATAACTATATATTATTCTCAAATACATTTGAGCACAGTGCCCTTTGGGCTCATTTACAAATCATTGATATCACACTTCAGTCTCAACCAATATTCACATATATATATATATATTCACACACATAATCATTCACAACACTACACCATCCTTCCCTTTTCCCCCTCCACCCCCCTCCCCCTCCACCCCCCTCCCCCTCCACCCCCCTCCTTTATATTGGGGAGTGTCGAGAGATTGGCTGAACCATGCAATCTTGCTAGGCTGGTTATGCATGTGACCTAGGATACATGTCCGGTCTAAACTTCCAAATATATTTCTAAAACTCCATACTAAATTTAGTTTGGATTATCATGTTGCTCTCTTCCACGCTGTTTCTACTGTATAGGAAGATCCATATATTTAGAAGATTTCCCTTGTTGGAGGAATTTATGCAAATTAGCAAACACATTAACCTCTAATCTATGGGGTATTTGATATACATGCCTAGTTATTATACTCATTATCCAATATTGCTATATAAATCTAATTGATAACATAAGAATAATTTGTAATGGACCATTGCTTAAAATTCCATGATAGATTTTTTGATCCATAAACAGCCCAATTATGATATATTCAGTTTATTTATTCATCATACCAATATAAGTTAACTAATTGTTCAGTAACTATTCAACTCTTCATCATTAATGTTTGTTATTAGATCTACCCTCCTCAAGCCATACCTATTAAGTGTTAACTAGTATTAATATCATCTCTGTATAATCAGTTCAATTGGGGTATTTTGATATCCCTAGATATACCCTGTGGTCCGTATAATCAAGTAAGGACACCAATTGTAAGTTTGATTTATTATTTTAATATATAAATACAAATATGAATGTCATTAATTTTATATTATGTCATTGTGTGTTGGCAGATATCTTTTTGTGGAGATCTATGATTAGGTGTTCACATATGTACACAATTTGATCATTTAGTTATGTAGATTGCCGACACACTGTTTGCCTGTTACTCAATCCAGCTAATTGGACTCGTGGGTGTATATATATGCCATACTACACACCCAGAGCCCACCCCTGAAGAAGTCAGTCCATCTGATGAAACGCGTAGGGAAGGTGTGCAGTGTATCTTCCTAGACACTTGCTTTAGTGCTGTTCGGACATTATACCAATCCGGTATCATCTACTATCCATGTGACGTCATCCACTGGTGTGCCGCATCTACCATCCCCGGTGGGAACCAAAAGATCATCGTTGGTGTTGTACCCTGGGAGAGATCATCTGCGGAGTGCCTATGACGTTAGTTCCTGCAGGCGGTGAACAACAAAGGCAACATTGGATCCAGTGGTGTCACGGACTCATCTCAGCAGCAAAGCAGTGTTTCCTGGTCCTAGGAGCATGAGTATATCTCATAACATGCTTTTATTTGTTCTATGTTTGTGAGTTCATTTTATTGAGATTTTTGGGAATTAAATATATCGATTTTGCACAGTAATGCACTAGGATTTGGCGCTTCTTTTTCTTCTATTTTTCTATGCAGGTGGAGAGGGAGGTCGTTGTACCCTTTTAAAGAAGCTGCCTGTTTTTCCTGTTAGTGCTACATTTACTCCCCAAATACTGGACATATTGGTTTGGACTCTATAGGACTATCTGCATTGAGCAGACAAAGGAAGGTTCACAGCACCAAGTATTTTATTTTTATTTTTATTTTTGAATTGTTTGTTTATCAGACATTGATTTATATGCATTTTTGGTATATATTCATTTTTTAATCATATATTTTATCAATTACATTTTTATTAATTTATATTTATTCAACATTTAGTTATACCATTAATTTCTGGCAATTCACACAATAGCGCAGTCCTCTATTGTACACATTGCAAATATATATATATATACACACACAAGCTTTTATTTATTATATTTATACAAATGTTTAACCAGGAAATAATACATTGATAGTTGCCTCTCGTTACCAAGTATGTTCTGGGCACAGAGTCATGATGACAAATAACACATGGTTACAAATAAATAGTTACATTAAGTGAACAGGGTTATACATGATGTACAAGACATTGCATACACAGTTAAAGATAATATATATTATAGGCGTATGTAGCAGTTACTGACCAGATTAAAATGTGAGACAGCTTTAGTTTTGAAAGAACTTAGACTTTTGGTGGCTGTGAGAGTCTCTGGTAGATTATTCCAGCTGTGGGGTGCACGGTAAGAGGAGTAGCGGCCGGATACTTTGTTGAACCTTGGGACCATTGACAGTCTTTTGGACTCAGATCTCACTGATAAGTGCTGTAATGCTAGGGGTGAGGAGCTTGTTCGGATAGACGGGTATCTTGCCCAGAAAGTATTTGAAGGCAAGACAGGAAAGATGAACTTTGCACCTAGACTCAAGTGATCACCAATCTAGTTATTTGAGCATTTTGCAGGGATGTGTGTTGTAGTTGCATTGGTGGACAAAACGGCATTTTGAGTTTTAGAGGGTATTAAGGTGTAAAGGTATTTGAGAGCTCCATGCTTGCACAATATATTCTGTTAGTACAAATAATGATATCACTTCGTAGTCCCATTCCCAAAGCTCTTTACATCTACATGTCTACATCTCTTTAGCCACTTGATCTATCTGTGCTGGTATAATGTTTAATTATGGTAATGTATCATATAGTATGTAATTTTATGTATGTTAGCTTCCCGTACTTTATTGAGCTTAGACACCATATTAATAGAAAGCTAACAGTTACTAAGATACATTAATATGATATCACGCTTTGAATCTGATGTGAAATATGACATAAAACTGGCTACTTGCATGAGTACTGGCACGTATAGATAATGTCTAATATACTTCTCTGTCTGGGCATGACATACATTTTTGATTAGTCACAATGACGTGAGCATTCATCTAGAGAGGTCATTGTCACTTCTCACAATAACAATGTGCCTTATAAAGGATATAATACCACAAACAAGGCTACACTTTTGTTTGATGTAACCCACCTGTTCATTTATGTATTTAGCTTTCACTATACAGAAGCATTTCAAATCCAGGTGAGTCATACACTGTAGAAGTCTCCCCTCTATATTTTTCATATTTATGATTTAAGCCGACAGGACTGCTATTATAATCATACAGTAATAACGGGTGTCTATAGGAAGGACTATCTCATTGGGCAGTCTTATGCAGATCACCTGATTGAAATCCAGTATCCTTAAATTAGATTGTAAGCTCTTTGGGGTATTTGCTCATGGCTACAACATTCTATTTAAAGCACTGCATACATTTCCATTGCTTTATTAGACAAACAAAATTCATAAATATTATGAATAGCTCTCACTGCCAGATGGGCTTAATGTCTCGTGCAAAACACATTTTAAAACCAAAAAACTTCAGTATAAGTGCTTTAAAATACCACGTCTATGCTATTTCGGCCAATGTTTTCACTGTTTACTCTTTTAGGAATGCAATTATGTAAAGGGAGGTTTACACAAAGGAATTTGGACATCTGAAGCAAGAACATAAGGAAGAAAGCCTTGTAATTCTCTGTACCATTGTGCAAAGGTTGCATAGCAGTGACGTGTGTGCTGTACAATAAAGATGAAACGTGTTGTTTTTTTTTTTTTTTTTAGGGCCTGTGAACTTGTGCCTGTTCTCTTTTTTTCCCTGAGCTCATCCCCTCCTCCCAGGCTTTCTCCGGCCTTGGACACTCTCCATTCTCCTCTCGTATCTAGAAGCTGGCTTCCTATCATCAGGTGCTGTCCTTCAGGATCACTATAAAGATAGGAGCCATGTGGTTTGTGCAGTCTTTCCAGTGAGAGAGGCTGCTGCTACATCTTCTGCCTGGCCATGCTTCCTGCAACTTTGAAACTGTGCTGTGGGATCTCACATAAGCATCTCCGGAAACTGACTGGTACTGTATGACCAACCTATTATATCAACTGTGAAGTATAATTGAAATTTGCAGGCAAATATTGTGAGTTCTTTTGAGGCTTTGACGTTTATTGTCACTGGTTTGTATTCTCTTTGCCTTTTGTTATTCAGTAATGTGTTTATTTACAAGATACCAATTTATTGTACAGTAAAGTGCAATGGGAAATCAAATAGAAATACTAATGTAATCATTATGGGGTGATGATATCTGATACTTGGTATGATTCGTCTGTCCATTTGAGTGCATTTTATCATATTTAGGTATATAGGTTTTTAGTAATTCGGAGTCATTTCTAACATACTGTATATGGGAAAAGTTGCTTACAAAATATCAGGATTATATATTTTAGTTTTTCTATATGTGGGGGACATTTACCGTACTCACTTATTAGAATCATGACGACAGGGAATATTTCACTAGAACATTGCAGGATGTATTAACAATGAATGCAGCACTGTACCTAGCACTGTAATAAAGACACTACAGTACATGAATTAATTTCTGCCTGAGTGTTCATAGTCTGATTTTTGGACCCAAGCAGCAGGGAGATATAGGGGTTCCCCTAAGATCAGACACAGCAGGTATTGTGCCTTACATAAATCTGTGTCTCCCTCCTTATAAATGTATTGTACTTTTCATCTCATACTTCTTTCAGTCATATCTGCATACTCCAGTTTGGTGTAACAACTTCATGGACAGACCATTCATACAGACAATGACTTTAAGTCCACAACAGTTCCCTTAAACTATTCATGCAAGAGCTTGAAAAAGTGGTGTTATGCATGAGTTTTTAGGTCAAATAGATATCTAATTGTGAGCTAGGGCAATAATCAAAACAAATAATAATAAAGAAACTTCCAAATATTAATTCTGCAGTTGGTTGCCTTTCTGATGGGGAACAATTTGGAACAACTGGTTATATATATATATATATATATATATGTATGTGTATGTGTATGTGTATATGTGCCCACACACACATTAAAGATACGATTGTTATTGGATAAGGAATATTTGTGTTAAAGCAGCAAAACGTGAAATCTTATGTGTTTTTTTTAAAATAAATCAGTTCTGTAGTATTAGATAATACTGCATTATTTACATTTTCTAAAATGTAACTCTTAATGCCAATTTTAATGCGTTTTAAAGCATCCTTTGATTTCTATAGCTGGTTTTAGTGCAAGATCTTTGCAACACTTTCCCATTTGTGGTAATTTGTTGCCAATGTTCTCAGCAGTTTGAGCTGCAAACTGTAACTGTAATGTTACCTTAGTAATATTAGGATACATTGTAGCTGCTGAATTACACTGGCTGAAGCAGCTATTATGTTAGTCACACAATCAAGATTTTAACAGATTTGAAACAGGAGCACCAACAGTAGAATTATACGTTGTCACATGCTTTACATATACAAATAAGAAAAGGAAAAAAGGGGCAATTCTAATGTAGCTTTCCCAAGGTCAGAATGAAATGATGCAAATATTGTCAATAAATCTCCCAATGGCCTGTTAAATGGGAGATGTATTGACAATATTTGCATAATTTCATTCTGACCTTGGGAAAGCTACTTTTGAATGTAAAATGTATTGTGCTATATATACTAACAGAATCATAGAAATAATAAAAGCATGCACTTTCATGAGAGCAATACAGCTTCCATTGTGATGATATTACATTAACACAATGTGCACACATTAGTCGGATAACCATTCATCCTCCCAGCACACCAAGCTAGAAATTCATATACATTTGAAATGAGTTACTACAGTATGTCCTGATCAATACTTAAAAGGGGAGGGAAAGAATATTTATGGTCTCTTAATAATTGGCTTTAAGTTCTAAAGGCACAGAGGCATGTCATATATTTATCAGGTATTGAAGAGGCTGAAAGTGGTTTAAAACCAAAAATTGGTCTATTGGTTGTTGAGAAGTTTGCATTTGTTATCGATGGTAATACTTTTGATGCCAGAATAACTTGCAATTTCAGGCCCCTCTCACATTTTAATCTGGTCTGTAACTGTTATATACGCCAATAACATATATTATCTTTAACTGTGCATGCAATGTCTGGTATATAATGTATGACCCTGTTCACTTAATGTAACCATGTAGTTGTCATCATAACTCTGTGCCCGGGACATACTTGATAACGACAGGTAACTCTCAATGTATTACTTCCTGGTAAAACATTTTATAAATAAATAGAAAGACCACGTAGTTGGTTGAAACGTTGTGTTTACTGATCGAATAAATTATTTTTGAAAATTCCGTAGTGCCCTGGATTATATGTTATTTCCTGGTAAAACATTTTTATAAATAAATAAATAGGGGGAATAATAGGATCAAAAAATTAGATGTCGTTTTTTAAAACACAATTTGGACATCACATGCTTCTTTTATTTTAGGTCTACAAAGGACTGTAGTGGACGCTTTCGGAAAAGAAGTGACTAGTTTTATTTTGAATAAGACTCACCGCTACTTCCCTAACTTTCCACATTCTGTACATAGAAGCACCTACAAGAGCTTAGGTAAGCAACGGTATGTGGATTCTGTTTTGTCCAAATAGCTGTAAGTTATATAAATCACGATATACGGCACAGATTCAATAAGTTATTTTAAATGTGTCCCTCAAATGTGCTCTGTTTCACAAGGTGTTCAAAGACTAAGGTAATTTATTCATTAAGCTAGGCTATGCTGTAAGACCTCTTGCTGCATTGGAAGACACATTGTGGCCCATTTAATAGAATAAGGCATCTTAAGTTGAGGCGCTGGAATGTGTTGTGTGGTTTAGCACTGTTCTGTGACTTTGGCCCTCAATGATGATGTAGAACGGGTTGTCAACTCCAGACCTCAAGTGCCACCAACAGGTCAAATTTTCAGGATATCCCTGCTTCAGCACAGCTGGCTCAATCATTGTCTCAGTCAAAGACTGAAGCCGAAGCAGAGTTGAAGACTCAGCTACTGATTGAATCACCTGTCGGTTGGTGGCCCTTGAGGACTGAAATTGACCACCCGTCAAATCGTGTTTTGTTCGTCCTGTCCTCTTTGTTCGTCCTGTCCTCATTCCAGATATTATTAAATAATACTTCTATTTTTCAGTTAGTTGTACCAAATAATACACATTAGAAAACTCTCTCAAATATTATTTTACCCTCCCTCGCTGTCTCATCAGATTGTTGCTTTTCCAGCAATAATTTCAGTGAAATGTGGAAGTTTTATAAAGTAGGAAATAAAAACCAATGCAAACAGTTGTGAAGACGGCTCGGTTTCAGAATGGAACTCACCATGTTGTCTTGGATGGTTCATCCAGGTGTTAATAAAGATCTCTCCCTTGCTGAGACCCCAACGCTTTCCAGCAGAGAGCTGTGCTATCTGAACCAAGCGGAGGACACGCTCCACAAAGCCGTGGTAATGCTTCAGCAACAGGAAGGCTGGCAAGATGAAATACACCAGGTGAGTGTGCTTCTTAGTCACTTCCATGTTGGATTAAACCCTTCACAGAAGGGCAATTTAGCAAAAAGGACCAGCTGTGTAGTGTATTTATGCACCACGGCACTGGCTACTATGTTCGACGACACTAATTATTGCTTCTCCATAGGAAAATGGAGATTGGATTTTGAGCAAAGAATTCCCAAGGATAGGCAAAGTATTTCGTGCCGAGGCTGTTATAGACTCACCGTCCGATCAGATCTACACTCACCTGTTTGAAAAACTCGAGCAGATGGATACGTGGAATCCTAGCGTCAGCAAAGTGCAGGTAAAAAAGTTAATAAGGCCTTTGCTTTATCACCACTGGTGGAGGATGTGAATGCAGAACGTTGCACCTCCGGCAGTGGACTGTTAAGTGGTCTGCAGCACACGATAGTTGCACATGGAGTGTTAAGGTTAATTTATGCTATCCCCTTTAGAGATGGGCAAATCCGCCCAAATCCATTTCCCGGATTTTTGCACATTCTCCCCCCTCCCCCCAAATGTGTATCATGGTGTAAAATCTGCAAACGAATTTGGTCGGTTTTAATCATCAAAATCCGCCATTGGATATAATCCGTGGATGGACTCGTAGAATCCAATCCGTGGATTCAGCAATCTGTTGGTGGATTCTACAAATCCGTCCACGGGTGGCAGAATCCGCGGAGTGTATTGGTAATAATAATAATAAAAAATCCGCAAAACGCAAATCACCGTTTTTGAGATTGATCCACTGAAATCTGTGGACCAACGTAACTGGCTGATCCGCTGCGGATCCAAATCATCCCCAAAAATGTGCCCATCTCTAATCCCCTTTATTTCCAGATGAGTGAGCAGTGGATTGCAAATCCTCTCTAGCAGAGATGGGGATATTTACCAAACTATCAGTGGGCATGGATGTTTTAGGTAAAGTAGTACAATTGTGTGTAATACAAAGTGTTTGTCCAACACTTACAGGCTTGCTATGTTTTACTCATTAATCAGTGTCAATTAAAAATAGTCAGTCTGATTTATTCTTTATCAGTAACAGTCTCATAGACTTCCAGTGGGTCTCGCTTTGTAACATCTTCTAATTCAAATTTCTAGTAGCCTTATTGGTTCTGGAAAGAGCAGATTCATTGTACAGATGTAGCAAGACTTAACGTCTAGGGTACCGCGGTCAAGGGACTACGGTGGTCGTGGCACCAATCGATTAACGCTGTCACATTCATAAGCATGATCACCCCACAGCGCAATCACAGCAGAAAGTGTCTGCAACGCTGACTTTTGTTAATTCGTCTGTGGCGCTGGGGACATTAAGTGTTACGACATCTGTGGGTTGTGTTACCTTTTAGCTGACCAACATTTGAGTTCTTCATAGGTGAAATTATACTGAACAGGGCTTTTGTAACCTCATGGTTTTTTTCTACAAGTCTCACACTGTAACATTGCCATTATTTCGGTCTGGGACTCCTACTCACAGACATTTGGAACATTACAGTAAACAATGTACAACAGAACTTTTTGACAGTAACTATATATTCTTTTTATTTATAAAATGTTTTCCCAGGAAATAATACATTGAGAGTTACCTGTCGTTTTCAAGCATGCCCTGGGCACAGAGTTATAATGACAGCACATCGCTACACATTGTATTTACAGATGGACAGTTAGGTATAATATATGTTATGGTTATTCCTTTCTTTTGCAGGTCCTCCAAAGAATTGGAAGGAACACTCTTTTGACGAGAGAAGTAACGGCAGAGATCCCAGGAAATATGATCGATAAAAGAGACTTTATCAGTGTGCGACATTGCTCTAGGAAGGGGTCGTCTTTCTATCTCGTTGGAACTTCAACACTCACAGACCTAATGCCCCCACAAGAAGGAATGATACGGTACATCACATATTGGATTTAAGAACATGTCTAATTATTAGTAGCTGTTTCATAATCACAATAGGGCATTACAAAACAAGCACAGGCTCCGAAAATATAAAATGTTCAAATGTTAAGAGTAGAGATGGGCAAACCAGTCCAAATCTGTTTCCCGATTTTCAACATACGTTCCACGGTGTAAAATCTAGTGACTGATTGTGCCCCTTTCAATCTGGGTGGGTTAATCCAAAACTGCCATTGAGTATAATCTGCTGGCGGATTTTAAGAATCCAATCCAATTGCTGAATCTGCGGTTTGGATTCTTAAAATCTATCAGCGCATTGCAGAATCTGCGGATGGATTGTCGATGTTAAAAAAAAAAAAAGTGTCCGCAAAAGGCGAATTGCCATTTTTGAGATAGATCCGCAAAAAAAAGGATTTTTGGCGGATCAAAATTCGCCCCCAAAATTCGCCTATTTCTAGAGAAACATATTATATCAGCTGTGTGGTTGAAAAGCATTATTTAAAAAAAAACATAAATGTATTTCTATATTACAGGAGAAAAGGCACACTGATATTTCATATCATTATGCCTGATGTAGAGAAACACAAAAATCTAAATTAAAGTAAGAATTTAAATTAGTGTGTGCTTTCCAGGGCAAAACTAGTGTGAGATGACAGAAAATTAGGAAAGTAACAAAAAGCAAAAAAGTTGTTTCATGTATTATAATATATAATAACTGTGACAAACGGCTTACTCCGGGGCTCCGTCGTTTGTCCGGGACTGTTTAGAACACGGTCTTTTAGGGTAGGTTAAATGATGAGGCGTCACGTACTGTTCCTTTAAACAGGCTATGCCTGGTTTATTCAGTCCCAGGCACTGAGACTGCCACAGTGCATACAACAGAAAACAGATCAAAACAAAAGCTGCTCACCTGAGCGATAACTTAACTTAGATATCCCTGACCCAGGGTTGGAAGTGGCTTTTCCACTTCCAACATCAAAACACGGTACTTTTGCAGTCTTACACAAATGAACAGAAAGATTGAACCTGTTTGGGGAAGAGGCTTCTCCCCTCTGTAGTTCAGCAGCCTTCCAGCCTCCTGGCTCTTGTGGGGAGCCCAGAGCAAACAGGAAATCAGTCTTTCATACCTGATTCCTAATTAGCATGACAGGTGACAGAAATCAGGCAGCAGACAAACTCTGGTCTGGATCTCTCATCCCTCAGTTCCAGCGCTTGCCAAACTGTGGGATGGAGTGTATGTATTATAAGGCTGCACTCCCAGGCCAAACAGGATAGAAACTGTCCAGTATCCTGGGAGCCCTATATACGGAATTTATTACCATCCCCTGGTTTCTGTCACATATCCTCCCCCCCAGCTCAGACCTCGAGGGATGAGCGACCATGGATATTAGGGAGGGCATCCTTGACAACCCGTCAGCATTGCCATGTTTGTGCCCTGACCTGTGTTCCACAGAAAATTTAAAGGGTTGTAGGCTTAGGAACCACCTGGTCACTCTAGCATTCTTTTCCCTGTTTTGACACATCCAGGTAAGGGGTGCATGATCTGTGACCAACCGGAATTTTCTCCCCAACAGGTAGTATTTGAGCGTCTCTACAGCCCACTTTATTGCGAGACACTCTTTCTCTACTATGGAGTAATTTTTCTCCTGGGGATTTAGTTTCCTACTTAAATAAAGGATGGGGTGCTCCTCACCTTGAGACTCCTGGGAGAGTACCGCCCCCAGCCCTACCTCAGATGCGTCGGTTTGGACTACGAACTCTTTGGAGAAGTCAGGTGTGACCAACACTGGTTGGGCACAGAGAGCTTCTTTCAGGCTTCTAAAGGCCTGTTCGGTTTCGGGGGACCACTTTACCATTAGCGGTCCTCTTGCTTTTGTGAGGTCAGTTAGTGGGGTTGCCTTAGTTGCAAAATTGGGAATAAACCTTCTATAGTACCCAATTAACCCCAAAAAGGTCCTTACTTGTTTTTTTGTAACTGGCCTTGGCAAATTTTGTATCGCCTCCACTTTGAGTGTTTGGGGTTTGAGTAAACCTCTGCCAATAGAATATCCCAGATACTTGGCCTCCTCCAGACCAATAGTGCATTTAGCGGGGTTAGCAGTTAGTCCAGCAGACCGGACTGCGTCAAGCACAGCTTGGACCTTTGGAAGGTGGGATTGCCAATCTTCACTATGGATTACCACATCATCCAGGTAGGCGGCAGCATACCGAACATGTGGTTTTAAAATTTTATCCATCATTCTTTGGAATGTGGCGGGAGCTCCATGTAAGCCAAAAGGCAACACCTTATACTGAAAGAGGCCGTCTGGGGTTGAGAAGGCTGTCTTTTCTTTTGCCCTTTCTGTGAGGGGAACCTGCCAGTACCCTTTTGTTAGGTCTAGGGTTGTGAGATATCGGGCTTTGCCCAGTCTCTCTACAAGTTCATCTACCCTGGGCATAGGATAAGTATCAAATTTTGACACCGCGTTTAGTTTCCGGTAGTCATTACAAAACCTTGTTGTACCATCTGGCTTTGGGACTAAGACTATAGGGCTGTTCCACCCACTTTGGGATTCCTCAATTACACCTAGTTTTAGCATTTTTTTAACCTCTAAACTTATAGCCTTTCTTTTGGCCTCTGGGATTCGGTACGGTTTAAGGTTAACTCGGACCCCCGGTTCAGAGACTAGGTCATGTTCAATTACGCTAGTTCTACCTGGCCGTATAGAGAAGATTTCTTTGTTTCTTTTCACTAAATTCTGAACCTCTCGTTTCTGATGAACAGACAGGGTTTCAGCTATGCTAACCTCTGGGTCAGTTTCTTGATTCTCTGACGGACCTGGGGGTACTAGGGTTAACAAGACTTCTCTATCTTTCCAGGGCTTGAGTAGGTTTATATGGTAAATTTGCTCAGGTTTCCTCCTACCTGGCTGTCTTACCTTATAATTTACTTCTCCCACTCTTTCCAAGACCTCATATGGCCCATGCCATTTAGCAAGGAATTTACTCTCCACGGTGGGAACCAGAACTAGTACCCTATCACCTGGAGAAAAAATTCTGACCCTAGCACCCTTATTATATGTATTCCTCTGTGCTTCTTGAGCTTTCTCCATGTGTTCCCTCACTATGGGTAGGACTGCAGCAATGCGGTCCTGCATCTGGGCAACATGCTCTATTACACTTCTGTAAGGGGTAACCTCGTGTTCCCAAGTCTCTTTGGCTATATCCAGTAAGCCCCTTGGGTGTCGGCCATACAATAGTTCAAACGGGGAGAAGCCAGTGGATGATTGGGGAACTTCCCTAATGGCAAATAACAGGTACGGTAACAAACAATCCCAGTTTTTCCCATCTTTATCAACCGCCCGCCGTAACATGCTCTTTAAGGTTTTATTGAACCTTTCCACTAAACCATCTGTTTGTGGATGATAGACTGAGGTTCTGAGATGCTTGATTTTTAGGAGTTTACATAGCTCTTTCGTTACTTGGGACATAAATGGTGTTCCCTGGTCAGATAGAATCTCTTTAGGAACCCCGACCCGGGAAAACAGAACTACTAACTCTTTTGCTATGTTTTTAGCTGAGGTGCTACGTAGGGGAACTGCCTCCGGATATCGGGTGGCATAATCTAATATTACCAATATATGCTGATGTCCCCTAGCAGACTTTATTAGGGGTCCTACTAGATCCATAGCAATCCGGTCAAATGGTACCTCTATTATGGGAAGGGGTACCAATGGGCTACGGTACGCCTTGAACGGGGCGGTGATCTGACATTCTGGGCATGAGGAACAATAATTCGTAATTTCTGCCAGAACCCCAGGCCAATAGAAGCTTCGGAGAACCTTTTCTTTTGTCTTTTCCACCCCTAGGTGTCCCCCCAATGGATGACTATGTGCGAGGTGTAATACTACGTTACGGAATGTCCGTGGTACCAACAATTGTTTAGTTGTAACTGATTTCCTTTTATCAACCCGATATACTAGGTCGTTCTCTACCTCGAAGTAGGGGTAAGCAAGTGACCTATCTGGTTGGCCAGGAGTACTATTCTGGTCCCGTATATTTCCCCTTGCTACCGCTAATGTGGGGTCCTCCCACTGGGCCTTCTTAAAACTCCCAGGACTGACCTCTATGTCAGCGAGGGTCTTATCCGGTTCTGGGGTGGTAAGTGTCTGCTCAACATCTTGATTTGGGGTATTCCCTACCAAAGTAGTGATGGGGAAGGGAATTTTACAGCACTCCTCCTTTTCCCCCTTCTTATTTGGGCCCTCGTCAACCTCCATTTCTGAAAAAGGGAAAGGATTTGTTTCTTCTAATACTTCATTATGGTCCGCTATTGAACTCTGGGCGCTATTCTGAGCGGGGGACCACATTTTTAGAAAATGGGGAAAGTCGGTCCCTATTAACACATCATGTGCCAGTTTGGGTACAATACCCACCTTGAAATCTAAAGAACCAAACTCTGTTTCAAAAAAAACATCAACAGTGGAATATTCATGATTATCCCCATGTATACAACAAATTGCCACTCTTTGTGAACTGTTTCCCTGTTTCTTCTTAATGGGCAAGAGGTATTCGGACACTAGTGTGACCATGCTCCCAGAGTCAAGAAGTGCCCGAACCCTCTTACCATTAACCTTTACAAATGCCCACAGATGGTTATTCAAGGGGTCCTCTGGGCTAGGGCCCATACATTGGGACAACAGCGAATAAGGTTCCACGCTGTTGCATTGCATGGGCTCATCATTTAGTGGGCAGATTTTTGCTGTGTGGCCCCTCTCATGACAATTTACACATTTAGGTACATAGTCTGTGTCCCACTTAGAGCCTTTTCCCGGCTCCCCATGTTGGCTATTGCCCTTAGTGTGCGAACCACTGTTGCTGGTGCTGCGTGAAGGTGGTCGCCGCTCTTCAGCGCCCCTTAACCCCGGTACCCTTTTACCGTCTCTGGAAGAGTCCTGGAACCTCGAGTAGTGGGGTTGCTCCACGACTGTGGGTTGCGGGTGCTCTTCTGCTGCATTGTACCTTTCTACGAGGGCCACAAGCTCATCCGCATTGTGGGGGTCACTCCGACTGACCCAACGGCGTAAGGCAGAGGGAAGTTTCCTCAAGAACTGGTCCATGACCAACCGTTCCACGATGTGGCTGGCTGAGTTGATCTCGGGTTGTAGCCACTTCCGGGCGAGGTGGATGAGGTCATACATCTGGCTTCGGGTGGCTTTATCCATCGTGAAGGACCATGCGTGAAACCTTTGGGCGCGAACAGCCGTGGTTACGCCGAGGCGGGCGAGGATCTCGAACTTCAATTTTGCATAGACGTTAGCTTCGGCTGGCTCTAGATCAAAGTAAGCCTTCTGGGGTTCGCCGCTTAGGAAGGGTGCGATTAGACCAGCCCACTCAGCTTCTGGCCATCCCTCTCTCTGTGCCGTGCGTTCAAACGTGAGAAGATAGGCTTCCACATCATCCGAGGGTCCCATCTTCTGAAGGTAGTGGCTTGCCCTGGTAATTTTCGGTACTGGGGCTGCCGCTGCCAGTGGAAGGTTACTGATAGTCCCCCTCAGGATCTCGAGTTCCTGCTGTAAGCCCTGAGCGAACCGCTGTTGCTCCTCTCTCAGCAAGCGGTTTGTCTCTTGCTGGTTTGCATTCGCGTTTTGCAGGGCTTCATTCGTCTGTTGCTGGTTTGCATTCGCCTGTTGCTGGTTGGCATTCGCCTGTTGCTGGTTGGCATTAATCTCTTGCTGGGCTATTAGCAGCTGTTGATGGGCTGCATTCGTCTGCTGCTGGTTTGCATTAGTTTCTTGCTGGGCTATTAACAGCTGTTTCTGGGTTTCATTCGCGTCTTTCTGGGCAGCGACATTGCGTACCAGCGCACCCACCACGTCTTCCATCTTGTTTGCAGAGGATGAAAAAAACTTTTTTTTTTTTTTTTTTTTTTTTTTTTTTTTTTCAAAGTTCTTCAACCCGCAGACCCCCTAGTGCTCTGCCTGCATTCTCCACCATATGTGACAAACGGCTTACTCCGGGGCTCCGTCGTTTGTCCGGGACTGTTTAGAACACGGTCTTTTAGGGTAGGTTAAATGATGAGGCGTCACGTACTGTTCCTTTAAACAGGCTATGCCTGGTTTATTCAGTCCCAGGCACTGAGACTGCCACAGTGCATACAACAGAAAACAGATCAAAACAAAAGCTGCTCACCTGAGCGATAACTTAACTTAGATATCCCTGACTCAGGGTTGGAAGTGGCTTTTCCACTTCCAACATCAAAACACGGTACTTTTGCAGTCTTACACAAATGAACAGAAAGATTGAACCTGTTTGGGGAAGAGGCTTCTCCCCTCTGTAGTTCAGCAGCCTTCCAGCCTCCTGGCTCTTGTGGGGAGCCCAGAGCAAACAGGAAATCAGTCTTTCATACCTGATTCCTAATTAGCATGACAGGTGACAGAAATCAGGCAGCAGACAAACTCTGGTCTGGATCTCTCATCCCTCAGTTCCAGCGCTTGCCAAACTGTGGGATGGAGTGTATGTATTATAAGGCTGCACTCCCAGGCCAAACAGGATAGAAACTGTCCAGTATCCTGGGAGCCCTATATACGGAATTTATTACCATCCCCTGGTTTCTGTCACATAACATACATTGCTCCTAACACAACCAACCCACCAAGTCCCAGCCACTAAATATATGAGATTTAATAGAGGAAGTGCTATCTATCCAGTGAATACATAGTCAAAAATAATGAAACATTAACGAACATATTATTCTAGAAGTTTGCTTTATTTTTTATTGTAATAGTGCAAACTGCTCTTTCTGCCCAATTCACCGGTAGAAAGGTAAATGAGGGGATGGCTAACTTTAAAAAAAAATAATACAGAAAAACAACAAACTTTGTAAACCGAGGCTGCAGCCATTCCTAGAAGAAGACAGTCAATGAAAATGTGCTGGTTTCTCTCAACAGGGCAGAAGCTGGACTCACCTGTATCGTTCTGCGGCCCCTGGATGGTGACAGTAAAAAAACACACTTGACTTGGCTCCTGAGTTTAGACCTGAAGGCGAGTTTACACTGTGCAAATGATCATTTGCTTCTGGATCTCTATAACAAAACTGCTTTGATGTTTGTGATAAAAGTGGAGAGACCAAGTAATTAATGACTGAGCAATGCAACATTAAAGGGCAAAATATCAGTAGGCAACAACTAATGAACCAAAAAAAAAACAATAAACCTTGGCAAAAAAAAAAGTATGAGTGAACCTGAAAAGGGTTAAGTCTTATAGCCCCACATTTGCTTTCTACTCCCTATCAGTTTCCATTCATTTCCTCAGTGTTCAGTACTGTAGAACCGTGGTGCTCAACTCCAGTTCTCAAGACTGCCCCCAATAGGTCAGGTTGTCAGGATATCCCATAGCCACTGATTGACCCCACCTGCGCTGAAGCTGGGATATCCTGAAAACCAGACCTGTTAGGGGGGTATCCCAGAATACCCAAGCTTCAGCCAGGTGGCTCAGTCGAAGATTGAGCCACCTGTGCTGAAGCTTGGATATCCTGGGATACCCCCCCTAACAGGTCTGGTTTTCAGGATATCCCAGCTTCAGCGCAGGTGGGGGCAATCAGTGGCTCAGTCAAAGACTGAGCCTCGGATTGAACCACCTGAGCTGAAAGAGGGACTGATTGAGTCACCTGTGCTGAAGCTGGGATATCCTGAAAACCTGACGTGTTATGGGGGGACCTGAGGATTGGAGTTGAGCCCACAGCTGTAGAGGCTGCAATTCTCTCCTGCCCACTAAAGCAGGGGTGTGCAAACTTTATATGTTGTGCACCTCCCCCCCCCACCATCTAACCTGCTCTCCAGCACATGCTCCTCTGTGATGTCACGACGTCATGGTGACGCGTCACCACTATCAGACGATGCAGGCGGAGAAGCCGGATAGAAGGTAAAAGGCAGTTACAGGGGCCCGCACTCTCCCCTGGCAATCCGTTTAAATATTTTGGAGAAGAGCGCGTGGCTTCTAAGCACGGGGTTCGATTCGGCGACCACCATTGAAAATTTTGCGCGCACCCCTGGACTAAAGCATTGAATTGTTTAATAGTATGTCAAATGTTTTTACAGAAAATGGACTATTACTGAGTCTAACCAAACTGAATTCATCTGTTTATATTAGCGGCAGGGAATACATAAACAACATTCTATGGTGGTCGCCGAATCGAACCCCGTGCTTAGAAGCCCCGCGCTCTTCCCCACAATATTTAAATGGATTGCCAGGGGAGAGTGTGGGCCCCTGTAACTGCCTTTTACCTTCTATCTGGCTTCTCTGCCTGCATCGTCTGATAGCGACGACGCGTCGCTATCACAACACGTCGTCAAATGGTGATGCGTCACCGTGACGTCGTGACATCACAGAGGAGCCTGTGCTGGAGAGCAGGTTAGATGGCCGTGGGCGGGGGGGGGCACAACATATATAAAAATGCCTTTGCCGTGGAAGAACTTTCACCTTGTCTGGAGGTATGTGTCATTTCCAAATGTGAAGTAGTTATGGGTCAGAATAAATTTGATGCATTTAGTCACTGTCTCTGTGAGTGGCTCCTGCAGTCCCAGAAAGTATCTGCAGGCTGGACAACCGGGACCGCTATGGGTACTCGGATGGCGCCACAGTATACCAATCTGTTCTGCGCAAAACTGGAAAGTGACTTTCTTTCCATCTGTCACTTGAAACCCCTTACATACCTTCGCTACATCGATGACATCCTCCTGATTTGGACCTCTAGCGAACAGGACCTCCTACAGTTCTATGACAACTTCAATACGTTCCACCCGACCATCAACCTCAAACTCACCCATTCCCCGGATGAAGTACATTTCCTAGACACCACCATTACTATAAAGAACAACCAACTACAGACTTCTGTATACCGCAAACCTACAGACAGAGCCAGCTATTTGAGGGACAACAGCTTCCACCCGACACACACCAAACATGCAACCATCTACAGTCAAGCCATACGATACAACCGGATATGCTCCGACACAGCAGACAGAGACCAGCGGATTAAAGCCTTGAGATCAGACTTTATAAACCGTGGATATAACCACAGAATTGTAGACCAGCAAATTCACAACGCCACCGGAATACCAAGAAGTGATCTCCTTGAATACAAACAGAAGGAGACAAGCGACAGGGTACCTTTGGTGGTCACATATAACCCACACCTAGGAACCCTACGCAAGATCGCCAGGAAACTACAACCCATCCTTCAGGAAGATACAAGACTGCAACAGGTCTTCCCTGAAGCACCCTTGTTATCATACAGACAACCCCATAATCGCAAAAATATTATGGTGAGGAGTAAAGTATTCAGCAGAACAACTGAATGCGGGACAAAACCATGCCAGGACCCAAGATGCAAAACCTGCGCAATGCTCTACACAGCGGACACAATATAAATACCACACAGGAATCGGGAATACAAAATCAGAGGAAGGTTCACCTGTTCCTCCAGCAATGTCGTGTACCTCATCATGTGCATGAAATGCCCAGGGGGCTGCTACTACATAGGTGAGACAGGGTAGGGGCTAAACAAGAGAATGAACCTGCATTGCCACAGCATCACACGCGGAACAAGAGACAGTCCTGCTGGCGAACATTTCTCTGACTCTGGCCATAAGATGAACAATCTGAGGGTTGCCATACTCAAAGGTAATCTTAAAACACCGAAAGAGAGACGGTTGCATGAATACAAATTTATGCAACTGTTCGGGACACTTACTGTAGCAGTGGCCTAAACAGAGATCAAAATTTTATGAGTCATTACTGACACAAGTGAACTCTCTTCCCATGAGCGCTAAAGGCCATGTCTGTACATACTGTGCTATATGTATGCACACACAGCTGTCTCTTACACATACTAATACTCCTTGTTTTTCCATCCCTATACATCAATAGGGACCACAATGTATCCACACACACTTTTAGTCTCTCACATTTCCACACCCACCCACACCATTTATATCCACTCCCACTCCACACACACCTTTTGTAAAGCACTGTATATACTGTGGGCTCTCCATTAATTTTTATTCACACTGATACACACACATACTCTTACATCACTTGCTTTCAGGAACCTTTTGACACCTCTAGCCATAAAACACATCCACACCGGGGGAAGGACCAGCACAGATAACATTCCAATAGACACTGTTGTTAAGTATACCTTTTGCTTGCTTCATTCATTGTAACATCGCCGGAAAAAGAGATCAGTGTATCTCGAAAGCTCGCACAAATAAAAGCATTTCGTTAGCCACAGAACGGTATCATCTATTTATTTTTTGATTATTAAAGCTCGGCTAACACGGTACTGATACCTCTACATGAATATATATATATATATATATATATATATATATTATTGCAACCTGACGATTTTGATGACTGCATACTTACCCATTTAGGCTACTTATTGTTTAAGTGCTTACCTTGACCTACCCACAGAGCTTTATAGCTTTGGTAGCAACATTAGGGATACTATGATATATACTTACTACAACTATAATTGATTTTGTATTCCTTACCATATTGGTTGCTACCCCCCTCTCACCCGCTCCCAAACAGGGGTATTTTAACATCACAGTTTGTTTTATTTTTATGTCACTTGCTTTTCGGCGTTTATTAAAATTTTTTTTAGTTTTTTTGGATTTTAATAGTGGACGTCATTGTTATACTTTAGGCCATTAGACATTCTCTGTGGACATATATGGTCCTTTTATGGATTATGTTCATTTTCTTTCAGACATTAGTCTTTCAGTGGATATTGTATCCCCTAGTATTTATTTCATTCCATCTGGGACTCTTAGTCCATACTGAGGATATTTATATCTTTTAGTTATGTAATTTGTTTCTGACTTGAGTGCAACCAATAGGGGACTGTAGTGACCTCTGTCACTTTTTTTCGGTGTGTTAAATAGTGAACTGCAAACACATGGAGCAATATATAATATCTTTTGTTCATGCAGAAATGTGAAGGATTTTCAAAGGTGCATAATTGTGGAAAAGATAGTGTTTGGCTTAAACCCCTTTGAATCATTGAGGAATGGTTTATGTTGATGGACAGAATAGGGGTGCAAGAAACCGTTCTGTCCTAAACAAAGCTAGATTCTTTTGTGGACAATGATACTTTTTAAAGACGATCAGAAGAGTTCTTGATCAATAGAGACTGTGCGTGAGCTTTCAAGATGTCACTAGTTATACAGATTTATAAAGAATAGACTTGTCAGGTCTCAACGGTTCATCCACAAAACCAATCGAGCACTGTAATGATAGTCCAGGGAATGATGCTCATGAGCCTTGTGATGTAACACATCAATGTTCTTTATTAATCATAACTATTTTAAATGTCTTTACAACAGGGCTGGATACCCACATATGTAAGCAATCGTGCTTTGTCACAGTCTCAAGCTGACTTTATCCGACACCTTCGCAAGCACCTCTCAGTCTTAGCAGAGAGGATCTAATGTGCAGCTCTTGGATGAACGCTTTTCTGTCATTACCTTCAATACGTTACACATGATTCATTAATAAATCCAAAAAGATGGTGCTTGATGGTTCCTAATTCTTATTGATATCGTGTTATATCTTTCCCTTAATAGTGCAGACCCACATAGTGACACAGATTGGAGGTTCAATAATATGAGAGCATGAGCAAGGCAGCACCTGTTCTATAATATCAGTTGTTATGATGCACTTTGGGCTCTGTGTTGCATTACAGGCATACCCCGTTTTAAGGACACTCACTTAAAGAACACTCGCGAGTAAGGGCATATCGCCCAATAGGCAAACAGCAGCTCGCGCATGCACCTGTCAGCATGTCCTGAACAGCAATACCGGCTCCCTACCTGTACCGAAGCTGTGCTCAAGCGGGGAGACTATAGAGCCTGTTACAAATGCGTTATTTACATCAGTTATGCACGTTTATGATAATTGCAGTACAATAGATGCATCGTTAATTGGAAAAAAGGTAGTGCCTCACTTTAAGTACATTTTTGCTTTACATACATGCTCCGGTCCCATTGCGTACGTTAATGTGGGGTATGCCTGTATTTTATCTCTGAATTGTACATATTTGTAATTTAATGTGTATATATGTATGGATGTAATTATTCTAAATGTATTTGTTTTTATGAAGAGGTCATGTAAAATTGTACTGAATGTTGTCATTAAAGCTGCAGTTCAGGTTCCCGTGGTTTTTGTTTTAGTTTCATGTGGGCAATCTCTACTTACCTATAAAACTACATAGCTGCCGATCAATTCGTTCTCCGTCTATTGATCGGTAAAGTTTGGTGACATCTTTAAATATGGGGAATGTAAATCGTTGCTATAGGAACAAGCATGCTTGTTAAAATAGAATACAAGAAAATTGGTCTTTCAAAGTTGTTTTTTTTTTTTTTAAAACAGAACTGATTTATTAAAAAAAAACCACACCTGCAGGATATTGACTGAACTGCAGCTTAATTTATATAGATGATATAAATGTGGATTAGGTTTCCCTTAGGTTTCCCTTAGTCCCCCTCACCTCCACTCATCTCCGCTCCCAAGGAAGATGCCGAGTGGCACGGGTGCTGGTGGGGGTGTGCATGCACCTCCAATGGGGCTGGGAGGAGTTCGGGGGGCGACGGGAGCGGGTGCTCGGGGTGCCGCCATCTTGAATATGCGTGAGCATATGCCGACGGCTCACGCATGCGCAATGAGCTTTAGTTGCGGCGGCCATTAGGAGAAGGCTTCGTGCATGCGTAGAAGTGCAGGTGCGGCGGCTATTACAGGGAAGGCTCCGTGCAGGTACTACAAGTCCCATGAGCCACTAGGGCAGTAGTGACGCAGCGCGGCTTAGCCAATAGGGCAGTTGCACTGGGAGATAGGGAGTTTGCGCTGGCAGTTGAGAAGGACAGTTAAGGCAGTTGAGAAGGACAGTTAAGGCAGTTGAGGGGAGGATATTCAAGGAGTTGGGAAGAGACAGGAGTTAGTAAATTACTGGCTTAGAAATTAGTAAATTAGGATTTAGGATTTAGTAAGTTAGTAACTTAGAAGTTAGTGAACTAAGAGTTAGTAAATTAGTAAGCTCAGATTGAGTGAGAGAGAAGACCAGGAAAGGGTTGATTGTATGTGAAGGGGTCTGAGACTCCTGCACTGGACCAGAGCTTCTCCATTAGACCCCAGCTAGTCCCCAACTCACCTCAGCTTGGGGTTGATGCAGGGACCGGCCATAGGATAAGGACACAGCCAGGACGCAGTGTCATCTTGGACCTTGGTGATCTTGGACCTTATCATCTCCTGAAGAAACTATCTTGAGGTGGACACCTCACATGGAGACTTTCCCCTGCGAGGACGGATGTACCGGAGCCATCAACTACGGTTGGGTCCGAGTACCCCGTCGCAGGACACAGCGCGCCCGGTTGTGGACGCACCCGGCAGGTACCTATCTCAACAAGTGCACCAACAGTTAACTGGAGAGCGCTACTCCTTACACTTTTGGGTGGGCTGGACACTGGGGAAAGGGACATCAAGGTATTGGTGCTAAGCACCCAAAGAACTGTTGGGACACACACTATGGGTTTGGGTTAGGTGCTCTTATTCTGTGTTGTGATGTTATGTTGTATATTTGTTATTATAAGTTTCTGTTCCATAAATACTGTTATATATACCCTTGTGTGCAATTACTGACTGTATTGTCTTGGGAGGGGCTATCCCACAGTGTGAGGATCCTTCCCAAGTGGAGGCGCTGTTAGTATATTCATTACACACACCCCAGGCTCCCTGCAGCTGAGGCTCAGACCTCCTGTAAGCCACAGGTATTGCACCACACGCATCATAGTCGTCTTATCTCCCACCTACACTGAACATATGTAATTTCATAGTGTCCTACAGAATAATGTTTGTGAAGTATGGGAAAGTGCCCTGAAAGGGTTAAATAAATAAAGTATATTCTTTTTGTTATTTAAGTGCAGTTAAAAGCTGGCCTAAGCCAGTAACAAAGTTCCCTTATTATAAAGGTAAACTGTGAGTACCAGCTGCATACTTCACAGAGGGAGAGGCGCAGGTAATACGTACATTATTTGTTTTATATATATATATATATATATATATATATATATATATATATATATATATATATATATATATATATATATATATACTTAGTTAAGTTACAGTGGGTAAAAAAAGTGACAAAAACCCACCACAGTAAAGCATAAACTGTAGCAAATGGAAATATTACTGTATGCTCATTTGCATGTCTTAAACAGGTCTGCAACCCTGCCTTTCACTATTATCACCAAGCACACGTGGGTGATAAGGTGAAAGGCGGGGTTGCAGACCTATCTAAGACATGCAAATGACCATACAGTAATATTTCCATTTGATATCTATATCTATATAATCGAAAATCTTGTTTGTGAGTGTCTGGAGACCATTTGCTTGGTCAGTCGGTCCGCCCACCCTCCCACGGCTCTCATTGGCCGGTGTGTCTGCCCCTCCCTGTGTCCTGCCCCCCCACGGCTCTCATTGGCCCCCCAGAGCATGCTCTCTCCTGCTCTCTCCTCCCACAGGCCGCTCCCTTCCTTGGCTCTCACATCCCCCCGGCTCTCACCCTCCTACGGCTCTCACCCTTCCCCAGCTCTCACCCTCCCCATGGCTCTCACCTCCCCACGCATCTCACCCTTCCCACGGCCTCTCACCCTCCCCACGCCTCTCACCCTCCCCACGCTTCTCACCCTCTCCACGGCTCTCACCCTTCCCCAGATCTCCCCCCTGGCTCTCACCTCCCCCTGGCTCTCACCTCCCATAGGCCACTCCCTCTCCCCAGCTCTCAACCTTCCCCGGCGCTCTCCTCCCTCACCCGGCGCTCTCCTCCCACACCCGGTGCTCTCCTCCCACACACACCGCTGCCTCACCCGGCACTCTCCCTCACCCGGCGCTCTCCTCCCTCACACAACGCTCCCTTCCCCGGCGCTCTCACTCACCCGGCACTCTCCCTCACCCGGCGCTCTCACCCTTCCCCGGTGCTATCACCCTTCCCCGGTGCTATCACCCTTCCCTGGCGCTCTCCCTCACCCGGCGCTCTCCTCCCTCACACAACGCTCCCTTCCCCGGCGCTCTCACTCACCCGGCACTCTCCCTCACCCGGCGCTCTCACCCTTCCCCGGTGCTATCACCCTTCCCCGGCGCTATCACCCTTCCCTGGCGCTCTCCCTCACACGGCGCTCCCCCTCACCCAGCGCTCTCCCTCACCCGGCGCTCTCACCCTTCCCCGGTGCTCTCACCCTTCCCCGGCGCTCTCACCCTTCCCTGGCGCTCTCCCTCACACGGCGCTCCCCCTCACCCAGTGCTCTCCCTCACCCGGCGCTCTCATCCTTCCCCGGCGCTCGCGCTCCCACTCCCCCCCCTCCTCACCCACACAGAGCATGCTCTCTGCAGCTCACTTCACATAGGCCGCTCCCCCAGCTCCACATCCCTGAGAGCGCTCCTCCGGCTCTCTCCGCCTCTCCTGTGCAAGGCACAGCACCTCCTCACCGGAACGTCTCAGCCTCGCCAGCGGTCACGGACACCGCTGACGAGCCCGAGGTGGAAGAGGAGCGCGGCCGTTTGCAAGGTGAGTAAACACAGGGGAATGGGTTCTTTAACCCTGATGCCCCCCCTGCCCCTTGCCCCCTGCCCTTTGCCCCCTGCCCTTTGCCCCCCCTGCCCTTTGCCCCCCCTGCCCTTTGCCCCCTGCCCTTTGCCCCCTGCCCTTTGCCCCCTGCCCTCCCTGCCCCTGCCGTCCCTTCCCCTGCCCCCGAGCTCTTTGCCCCCCTGCCCTCCCTGTCCTTTGCCCCCCCGCCCTCCCTCCCTGCCCTTTTTCCCCCCCGCCCTCCCTGCCCTTTGCCCCCCGCCCTCCCTGCCCTTTGCCCCCCCCCCCGCCCTCCCTGCCCTTTGCCCCCCCTGCCCTTTGCCCTCCCAACGGTCGGGTCACGTGAGCGCTTCAGCCAATGAGGGCGAACCAGCCTTGTGATGTCACGGCCACGCCTCCACCACACCTCCCCGTCGTTGTGGATCTCAGGCCACAGATCGCTCGGTGTTCCGTCACGTGCCCACTATATCCGAGGCTAAGAAATAGGAATAGGAATAGGAATAGGTTCAACATTGTTAATATGTATGTTTGTTATCCATTCTAGGTGGGCTGGTTTTATCCTGCCTATGTCTATAGTGGCCATTATATCCATACTGTAGGCAAAATCTGAATAGCACCAGTCTGGGGTAGATGATACAAACTGGTGCTAGTTTTTTGCGGAAGCCCGATATCACCAGGTACCGAAGTTTAGTGAATAGGTAATTAGCCATTTATTCACGCTACAGTTATTAAATGTAACACACTTGCATATTTAATTAGGCGATGCATACTAATTAACAGACTAATTTGGGTTAATGGTGTTAAACTCTTACCTTAGAGAGTGGCCAACTCCAGTCCTCAAGGGCCACCAACAGGTCAGGTTTTTAGGATGTCTCTGCTTCAGCACAGGTGGCTCAATCAGTGGCTCAGTCAGAATGACCGAGCCACTGATTGAGCAACCTGTTCTGAAACAGGTATATCCTGAAAACCTGGCCTGTTGGTGGACCTTAAGAACTGGAGTTGGTCACTCCTGCATAACACAGTAATTTCCTATCTTTAAAAACATACACACACACACACACACACACACACACACACACACACACACACACACACTGACTGACACACACACACACTGAAAAGTAAATTGAAAGCTAGGAGCTGTACAAGTGATCTTTAAATCCCTCACTTCCCTATGTGCTGTAGCTTATCCAATGCAGACTGGATAAAAATAAAACCCATTGTCTAACAAAATCCTCTGCACAAAAGGGTTGAAAGAACTGCACTACCCTTCCGTCTAATCAATTGGAAGCTGGGCTATAAATGCAGTTATCTCTTCTGATTTAATGGCCATCCAGATCGATTATATCTACAGATTTGTAATTGTGTACCAGTCAAAAAATACAATATGCTTTTCACCGAGATCTTCAAATGTCGGTTCCCCACATGTCGAAATAGAGATTCAGACAATTATTACGTTACCTAGCAACAGTCACTTTAAAAGCAGTCTTTCAGCTGCAATTTGAAATGTATAAGTAATCTAGCAGACAGGCTCTAGTCTCGCATTTAGATACTGGCAATGATCCAATTGTACTTTTCTCTGCAGCCTGGAGAAAAACTAGGGGTACATGGTCTGGATCAATATTCAAGACGATTGTGTTTACTTGTATATGAAGTGTAATTGTGGCCAAGTAAAATTCCTGGATCGATGGAGAAACCGGAGCACAGCCCACCAGTGCAAAACAGGACACGGGGGTCTTCTTTATAATGGTTTATTGATTAAAAGAACATAGGGCAGAGTTCCTAGAGACACTCTGACATGTTTTGCACACAGGGCGCTTAATCAAAGAGTGGTCTGTTAGGACACACAACAGCTTGTTATAAAGGATATCCCCTGATATCATCAGGTGTATGGTATAATGATTTAGCTCTATCCACCAATCATTGATGAAATTAGTAGATTGATGGGTGATCACAATAGACTAACACCCATATCCTAATACACAAGCAAGAGTACATTTAAAAACACGTACTTGTAAAATTCCTGGTATGGACGGCGTTTTTTAGGAAACATTTATATAATAAGTTTGATATTGTGGATACATTTGCTAAACCTGCCATATTAAATGCTGGTGTTTCATATTGAGATAATGTATTAATATTCTTCACCAGGTAAAAACAAATAAAGTGTCTGTGCCGAGCAAGCGCATTTTAAGTGAATCTTCTTTGTCTTCTGTCACTGTTTTGTCACAGAAATTGTATTTGTAATGGTGATTTTTTAATTAAAAATCAAAACACAATTTCAGTGCCAAGTTTGAGTTAGAACGCGTGTTTAGCTATTTGCACTTCTATATTTATAGTAACTGTGAATTCCTTGTGTGTGTCAGTGTGTGTGTGTCAGTGTGTGTGTGTGTCAGTCAGTGTGTGCGTTTATATGTGTGTCAGTCGGTGTATGTGTGTCTGACAGTCAGTGTGTGTGTAACTATAAAAAGAATGATCTACAATTCTACACAATGCGCTCAACCTATTGCTAAGACAGTGATGCTACCTAATTAGAATATATAATGATATAATATTGTGCACCCCACCTGTGATACAAAAAACAATATAAAAGTGATATAAATCCCAAACAAGACCAATGAGTAAATTATGGGATAGCAGCCATAGGACAATACAAAACAAATCTATCCATTGACTTGTCATGATATAATGATATAACGAAACAATAAAGTCCTGGCGCAAAATATCACACTGAATACCAGTCCTTCCTTAGAAGAGGGGGGAGGACAAGAAATTCTTGATCACGCTATTAGTCCTTTTCTGTATGGAAGTTCTTCTTTCACTAGTTCCTCATAGCTTCATGGTTCTGTAAGGATGGAATACAAAAGACAGTATCCTCTGAGTTAATACGACCTACTAACTACTTACAGCAAAGTAGCTGGAAACAGGTGTTGATTGGTATCTTTCTCCCTGGAGTCCGGTCACTAGAAATGGAGCTGGGTCACTGATCGCCACGTGTTCCCCCAAGTTCTTGTTTCCAGCACTTAGAGTCACAATACTCAGAGGATATAGAAAGTAGACATAGTTCAAATACCAAAAGATACAATTTATTTAAAAAAAAAACACAACAGAACACCTCAAGGTGTTACACTCACATTTGCTGTGCTATTGCCATAAAATCTACAATGTGCTGTCCGCTGCCCATGTACTTTGAGCTGCATGCGCTAACAGCTGGGGTTGGAACCCCTCCTCTCTACTTCCCGCGGGCGCGACCTTACTTTGGATCCTCCCCCAGATGACAAGCTGATGCGCTAGCTGCTCCTTTCCACACGCACAAACTCACGTTACAATAAGCTCCACCTTTACGCGTTTCGTAACCATTTACATCACTTCGTCAGGGGTGCGGACTTAGATGTAACATTAGACTATATACAGCCCATAAAATTAACCCAATCTGCGCCTGATTGGTAGGTAGTACATAATTGAATATAGCACATCGCAGAGACAACAACGCGATATGCAAAGCAGCCAGGCATACTATTCATTATGTATACAGCTACTCATTAGCTCCTGAGTTGGTTCTCATAGCCCTAGAGGTACAATACAATTTTTATGATCGGTCAATATAGAAATAGGTTCGCGGGAACCTTCCAGGAGATGTCGCCATTCCTGTAAGGCCATCTTGATAGCCAAGAGCTCTCTATTGCCAACATCATAGTTCTTTTCAGCGGGCGAAAACTTATTTGAAAAAAAAACACATGGATGAAGCTTATCTTGAGGGAAGAATCTCTGGGACAGGATGGCGCCTGCACCACAATCAGAAGCATCAACTTCTAAAGTAAAAGTAAGACTAACATCGGGATGTCGCAGAATTGGTGCCGAGACAAAAGCTTGTTTCAGGGTTTCGAAGGACGAGACGGCCTGCGGAGGCCATACAGACGGGTCCACTCCCGTCTTGGTAAGGGCTGTAATGGGAGCCACAGTGGTGGAAAAATTTCGGATGAATTTCCTATAGTAATTGGAGAAGCCCAAAAAAAGCTGGATGGCTTTGAGAGAGTTGGGCTGAGGCCAATCCAAAACAGCCGTAAATTTTTCAGGGTCGATTGAAAATCCTTTATCTGAAATTATATAGCCTAAGAAGGCAGTAGAGATTTGATGAAAAAGACATTTCTCGAGCTTAGCGTAGAGATTATTGACACGTAGGCGAGCGAGAACGAGCCTGGTATGCTGGAGATGATCTTGAAGATTTTTAGAAATAATTAGGATATCGTCCAGATAGACGATTACGAAAGAGTTGAGAACATCACGGAAGATATCATTCATAAAATCCTGAAAAACAGCAGGAGCATTGCATAAGCCGAAGGGCATTATAAGATACTCGTAGTGGCCGCTTCTGGTATTGAAGGATGTCTTCCATTCATTGCCTTCTCGGATGCGAACAAGATTGTAAGCTCCTCGGAGGTCTAGCTTGGAAAAAAATGTTGCCCCTTGAAGCCTATCAAAAAGTTCGGAGATCAGCGGAAGGGGGTATCAATTCTTGACTGTGATGAGATTGAGCCCTCGGTAATCAATGCATGGTCTCAGGGATCCGTCTTTCTTTTTGACAAAAAAGAAACCGGCACCAGCGGGGGACGAAGAATTACGAATGAATCCTTTTTCAAGGTTTTCTTTGATGTATGCTGCCATGGCTTCAGTTTCAGGGAGAGACAAGGGGTAGGACTTACATTTCGGAAGAACAGCGCCAGGAACCAGATCAATGGGGCAATCATAAGGTCTGTGAGGAGGTAGAACCTCCGATTGTGTCTTGCTAAACACGTCAATGAAATCCGCATATGCTTCAGGAAGAGCGGAAACATTAGCCGGGGGCATTTCCACTCCCGCGAGGACTGTGGTAGGAGAAATGACCGGCAATGGTGAGGCGTCTGACTCTGGCTCCCACTGAAGTGTCTTGCCATCCCTCCAATCAATGCGTGGGTTGTGCTGCTGTAATCAGGGTAATCCTAGGATAACTGAAACTGCAGGAGAGTGCATCACGTCAAAGGATATGATTTCGGTATGAGTACCGGCACAAAGGGTGAGAGGAAGAGTCTCTAACGTGATGAAGGCAGGTTGCAAAGGACGAGCATCAATAGCCTCGAGGCCAATCGGCGATTTCTTAGCGATGAGCGGAATTTTGTTAAGAGTAGCAAAATCTTGATCCACAAAATAACCACCGGATCCTGAATCAAGAAAAGCAGCGGTGGTTACGAGAAAATTCGGACCTTCAAGCGAGACTGGAAGCATAATTCTCTTAGGGAGTTCCTATTCAGAGATAGGGTGAGAAGATATTGACCTCAAAATGAGTCCCTATTGCCCCATTGGTCGTGTTTGTTCTTTGGGCCTTAAAGGACAAAAACGTACCGCATGCTCAGGAGATCCACAGTAGTAGCAAAGGCCCTCATTCCGGCGACGAGCCCTTTCAGCAGTCCGGTCAGGGGTTCTATCGGCAGTCCTGTCGGTATTACGGAACTCTTGACTGGCAATCTGCATGGGTTCCACAGCGTCTAGAACAGGGCGAATAGCTGGGAAGGACCTGGGAAGAATAGGGTCAGAAGAGAAAACTCTGGGACGCTGGCGTTCATGACGGCGCTGTTGAAGGCGCTGATCCACTCGTAGGCATTGTGCGATCAATTCCTCCAATCCCTGGGGCCTGGGCTTGACTGCAAGTTCATCCTTTACAGAGTCGGACAAACCTTGCCAAAACACAGCAATAAGGGCTTCTTGGTTCCAATGCGTCTCCACCGCGACCGTCCGGAATTCCAATGCGTATTTGGCTACGGACCTATGACCTTGAGACAATTGAACAAGGGAAGCAGCGGCAGTATCTTTGCGGGTGGGAATATCGATTACCTGCTAGAATTCTTGGCGGAAGAGCTGGTAATCCTGGGTGACTTCCGCACGCAACTCCCAGATGGGAGAGGCCCATGCCAGGGCATCCCCTGTTAAAAGAGAGTAAACATAGGCTACCTTGGTGCGTGCGGTGGGGAACAGGCTTGGAGAAATCTCAAACTGTATTTCACATTGGTTCAAAAACCCACGACAGGCTAGAGGGTCACCCGCATATGCTTTAGGCGTAGGAATCCTGAGTTCTGATGGCCGGTCGACACCCTGCGCGGCTGGGGCCGGAATAGGCTGCAGTGAAAGCTGGGAAAGCTGGGAAAGCTGTAGTACCAGGCTTGTGATCTGAGTAACCAAAGTATCAATGCAAAGCGCAAGTTCCCTGATTAGTTGGCCCACCTCAGTCAGATCTGTTTCTGTTGGGCTCTGCATAATGTCACGCTGTGCAGCCCGCAGACCAGGCCAGTCCCCTGTACTGAGGTGGGATGTTGAATATACACACCGACAGCAGAGGGAGCGGGTCCGGGATGTGGTTGTAGCGTTGGGTAAGTTTCAGAATAGTCGTTGTACTTGCCGAGTTCAGGATTATAGAGAATTCCGTAGTTAAATCCGTTTCCGTGTCTAAGGGTCTGAGAGGTAAGAATCGTGATGGGTAAGCCGAAGTCGGGAGCCAGGGAGGTAAGTCAGACAAGCCGGTTCAAATCTGTAGGAGTAAAGACAAACAGGAGCACGACACAGTTTCCAGGCTACACAGGAAGCAAGGAGCTATGCAGAGCAAGGAAGTGAAGGCAAAGCATGATATTTAAAGCGACAGTGACCAATCCGGACGAGGGGCATGGCGGAGGCGTGTCGAGGAGCTGCTCGTGAGTGGCTGAGAGACCAGGAAATAGTAGAGCCCAGCTGAGAGTCTGTAACACCAGTGCCAGAATCCAAGATGGCGACGGCAGAGTTCAAGGTATGCACTGGGCGTCGGCATGGGTAGCGACGGGGGGCAGGGGCAGCAGCCGCTGCAGTACTGGTAGTGGGTAAGGAGGGGTCACGCCATAAGGGACGTGGCCCCCGATTCCTTACAAAAGGGCAGTAAGGTGAGAGAGAACCAGTTGCTAAAAAATGTTTCATCCTGCCACTGCTTTATCTCCCTACGCCTCAGGAACCAAAATGTAGATTGTAAATTCTACAGGACAGGGACTCGTGCCTGCAAAAACTCTATGCGTTGCTTACTCTGCCAGTGCTACACAAGAAAAAACATTATATCTGCAAGTCTTCATCCTTGTCCATTTCTTTGTATGTCAGAAGTGGTGGCGTCAGCCTGGCTGACATGGAAACTCGTGGTAGATTTATAACTTTTCAGAGTTTCTTATACTTGATGCAGCTACTGTACTATGGATGGAATAGGTAATCACTGAAGTGAAGCGTGTGAAAGATACCTTCATGCAGAGCCTCATATGACATGTCTAGTTAGTATTCAGTTTTGTGTTCTGTACCATATCAATGCTAAAACCGCATCTTTCTAGCTGGATTCAAATCAACATAACTCATAGATGTGTGGAATGTATTGAGTCTCTGAACAATGTTTGTTTTATATTTGCCCCACTTCAACACTCTGTTTCCTACTATTACAACACAACAACATATTATTATTATTATTATTATTATTATTATTATTATTATTATTATCATCATCATCATTATTATTATTATCATTATTATTATTATCTAGGATTTACACCAATGCGTGCTATTAAAATTGTATGTGTATTTTTACTAGCTCAAAAAGAATGTTTTATTTTAAAATGTGCCATATAGATCACATTTTAACAAGGAGTTTTCTGTTTTAAAATCAATGTGTTTTCATTTAAAAGACATTCTTATTCTGTTCCAGATGTTACCATTATTGAAATATTTCTATGAAACTATCCAAGAAGCTGCAATTCTGAGCAGGTATTGGGAATGTGAAAAATTGTTGGGTTATATTAGTGGCATTTGGCAAGAGATACCATTATTGAACTATAATTGCCATGGAAATATAGCACATTTCAAAGCATGAGACAAAGATGAGAGAAAGGATTCCTCTAATGCTGCACTCTACATGAAACAATGAGAACATATAAACAAATTAACCTAATACATTTAAATTTAAAAAATAATACCAAAAAATCCTATTTGTGAATAATTACGGTCTTTTTGACCATGTCCGAGGCCTAAAGAAGGGAATGTTTTTTTCAGCTGCTTGACCCTCAGTGATTTGCACTGTGTCCTATATCCTTTGTAGCAACAACTGCCTTGGTTCAACCTGATGAAGCCATCTGGAGAAATGCACGTTGGGTGCGCCTGACATCACCATGTGACATCATCTCCTGCTGTATACTGTGGCACTTCAGAGGGAGAAAGACGTAGTGGACAAGTTTGTTTAACGCAAGTAAGAGGCTGATTAAAACCTTAAGAACAACCAAAACGTAATTTCATTAGAGATGCTTACTGGCACGAGTGAGGGGCTACCACTTTAGGTGAGATAACAATTAAAGTATTATATCAATATAGCTGACAGTCCTTGGACCTAGGCACTTAGATCAGGTCTATGCAAGGCATAGACCATGTGACTGCGTAATGCTAAAGACCCCAACAGTAGGATAAATGAATGAATGAATAACCAGATACTTGTAGGGGGGACCCCTAAACATAAACTTGATAAAAGACAGGTACTGGGTTGCAGTCCCGGATGGTAAGCTCACTAATAAGTGACGCTGTAGTTAACAATAACACCAGGAAGATTGAGCATAATAACACCCTATAACGTACCAATTGTCTAAATAAAGTCCTGAACAGGAAAACATGTAGCAAGCGATTGACTCACTCTGAGTGCTGCACAGTCCATGCGATCCAAAGGTGAGGGGTCCCCAGGTGTGCTTCCGTCCAAGGGGTAGGCTAGTAGAGAAGGAGAAAAACTGGAAGAGCACTACTATAGGTATCAAAAAAGTAGAAAGGAGGGTGTGTATCCCATAAAAAGATTATTTATTGGTCATGTAAAAACAGGGCAATGGAGAGCCCTACCAACGTTTCACGCTTCACACAGCGCTTTCTCAAGGTAAGGTAGGTTTTTCTCCTTCTCTACTATACAAGGCATATTATACTTTATCTCAGGGAAAAGCCATCAAAGATGTCTAATTACACCTGGTAGATTTATATGGTTTCCATAATACCCTGTAGCATTCATTATCCTGGCCACATGACTCAATACAGGGAAATTGTTGCTACTTCATGCAATGTTTCGCCTATTAAAAGTTTCCATGTAGCCCCCAGCTACAAATATTTGTATACTGTGAACAATACAGAAGTAATCTGTTCCACATTTCACATGGTGTGATAAGGAACAAGCGACATTAACCCTGATCTGCCCTTCAACACATGACAGGAGATATGGGATTGGATAAGAAGAAAAACAGATAGAATCTGGAAACCAACTTTGAGTCTGAGACAGAGATAGGTAGTGACAGACTGAGAGACACACAGAGAGACATCCAAGGTAACAGTGAAAGGGGCTTAAGAGAGACCGGCTGACACTCACATATGTGAAAGAGGATGATTTTAGGAGACTGCTAAGAGAGAGAAGAAAGCGAGAGACAGCTGCAGAAACACATCCCCTACACACAATGAAAGAGAGGGGAGAAGGGCTCACAGTAAGAGAGATTGAGATACTTGCCAGGCTGTTAAAGCATAACTGGGTAACAGAAGCTATAAGGCCTTGTCCAGCAACCTTCGCGTATCCTTTGTGCATCACTGAGTGACTGGGTGGGTGAGTGAGTGACTGAGTAGTGAGTAACTGAGTGGGTGAGTGGGTGGGTAAGTGACTGGGTGGGTGAGTGACTGGGTGGGTGACTGACTGCATGGGTGGGTGAGTGAGAGATTGGGTTGGTGGGTGAGTGACTGGGTGGGTTGACACTTGAGTGACTGGGTGGGTGAGTTGCTGAGTGGGTGAGTGACTGGGTGGGTGGGTGACTGGGTGGGTGAGTGACTGGGTGAGTGACTGGGTGGGTGGGTGAGTGACTGCCTGGGAGCATTTAGCTCCTCCACAGCCTGTCTCTCTCCTCTCCCCCCCTCCCCACCCCGGTCTCTCTCTCTGCTCTCTCCCCACTCCAGTCTGTCTCTCTTTCTTCCCCCCCTTTGCATCTCCGTTCACCCCCCCCTTTTATCTCCGTTGACCCCCCCCTTTTATCTCCATTCATCCCCCCCCCTTTTATCTCCGTTCACACACTCCCCCTTGCATCTCCGTTCATACACACCCCCTTTTATCTCCGTTCACACCCCCTGCATATCGCCCGCCCTGCGGAGGCCGCAGCAAGAGCGGAGCGAGGCGTCTGCTGCAGGGAGGGAATAAATCTGAGACCTGGCAGCCGGACATGGCGCTGGTGGCGCCGGGACCCGGCCGACCGCAGCTTCCCGCCCTGGCTCTGCATGGGGTGGTGTGTGTCCCCCCTTCCCCCGGTACCTGCTCGGGCCCGGCCCACCACAGCTTCCTGTGATAGTGGCCCCGGCTCTGCAGGGGAGGGGGCGTCCCTCCTTCCCCCCGGCACCTGCTCCAGTCCCTGCAGCCTCCCGGGATAGCGGCCTCGGCTCTGCAGGGGATTGTGTGTGTGTGTGTGTGTCCCCTTCTCAGAGCCAGTACAACCAACCTCACACTGATGAGACCCACAAGGTCGAAACAGTCTCTCTGTGAGTGGGTTTATTGGCTTTGCATCTCATCCCAGGCTTTGTTTAAAAGCTGTGTTTAAAGCATGCATTGGCTTAAGGGTTTTCCATGTAATGTGGTCTTGAGACAAAAGGTGGCACTGTGTGCTCATTTGCATGTCATTTCTCAGAATCCCTTGCTGCAGTGGAAGCACTGTATACTAGGTGATAATGGCGAAAAGCAGGGTTGCAGACCTGTCTAAAACATGTGAATGTGCTCACTAGTAATATTTTTATATGATATATATATATATACTAGCTGAGAGACCCGGCGTTGCCCGGGATGTAATTTTGGGGGGGGCGTACGACAGGGTTAGGCTTCCCCCCCCCCCTTGACAGCTAGGTGGGTGACTGAGTTGACTGAGTGTGTGGGTGACTGTGTGGGTGGGTGGGTGACACTTGACTGAGTGGGTGGGTGGGTTGGTGACTGAGTGGGTGACTTTGGGTCGGTGACTGGGTGGGTGACTTTGGGTCGGTTTGACTTTGGGTCGGTAGGTGGGTGACTTTGGGTCGGTGGGTGTGTGACTTTGGGTCGGTGGGTGTGTGACTTTGGGTCGGTGGGTGGGTGACTTTGGGTCGGTGGGTGGGTGACTTTGGGTTGGTGGGTGGGTGACTTTGGGTCGGTGGGTGACTTTGGGTCGGTGGGTGGGTGACTTTGGGTAGGTGGGTGGGTGGGTGACTCTGGGTTGGTGGGTGGGTGGGTGAGTTTGGGTCGGTGGGTAGGTCGGTGACTGGGTGACTTTTTCAGGGTCGGTGACTGGGAGGGTCAGTGACTGGGGTCGGTGACTGGGTGGGTCAGTGAGTGGGTAGGTGGGGTCGGTGAGTGGGTGGGTGGGGTCGGTGAGTGGGTGGGTGGGGTCAGTGACTGGGTGGGTGGTTTTGGGTGAGACTGGGTAGGTGAGTGTGAGACTGAATGGGTGGGTGAGTGTGAGACTGAATGGGTGGGTGAGTGTGAGACTGAATGGGTGGGTGAGTGTGAGACTGAATGGGTGGGTGAGTGGGAGACTGAATGGGTGGGTGAGTGGGAAACTGAATGGGTGGATGAGTGGGAAACTGAATGGGTGGGTGAGTGGGAAACTGAATGGGTGGGTGAGTGGGAAACTGAATGGGTGGGTGAGTGGGAAACTGAATGGGTGGATGAGTGGGAAACTGAATGGGTGGGTGAGTGGGAGACTGAGTGGGAGACTGAGTGGGAGAGTGGGTGGGAGACTGACTGGGTGGGAGACTGACTGGGTGGGTGAGTGGGAGACTGACTGGGTGGGTGAGTGTGTGACTGACTGGGTGGGTGAGTGGGTGACTGACTGGGTGGGTGAGTGGGTGACTGACTGGGTGGGTGAGTGGGTGACTGACTGGGTGAGTGAGTGGGTGACTGACTGGGTGGGTGAGTGGGTGACTGACTGGGTGGGTGAGTGGGTGACTGACTGGGTGGGTGAGTGGGTGACTGACTGGGTGACTGACTCGGTGAGTGAGTGGGTGGGTGAGTGGGTGACTGACTGAATGGGTGGGTGACTGGGTGACTGACTGAATGGGTGACTGAATGGGTGGGTGACTGAGTGACTGGGTGGGTGACTGAGTGACTGGGTGGGTGACAGAGTGGGTGGGTGACTGAGTGGGTGGGTGACTGAGTTGACTGAGTTGACTGGGTGGGTGACTGAGTGGGTGGGTGACTGAGTGGGTGGGTGACTTTGACTGGATGGGTGACTGGGTGGGTGGGTGGGTGACTGACTGGGTGGGTGACTGACTGGGTGGGTGACTGGGTGGGTGACTTGACTGAGTGAGTGAGTGGGTGGGTGACTGAGTGAGTGGGTGGGTGACTAAGTGAGTTTTTGAGTGACTAAGTGAGTGGGTGGGTGGGTTACTGAGTGGGTGGGTGACTGAGTGGGTGGGTGGGTGGGTTACTGAGTGGGTGGGTGACTGAGTGGGTGGGTGGGTGACTGTGTATGTAATTATTGTGTGTGATTGTTGATTGTGTGGGGTGTGTGTGTGTGGATGAGTGAGTGTGTGATGTGATAGTGAGTGTGTGGTGTGTGAGTGTGTGTCAGTGTTGGTTAGTTGAGTGTTTGTGTGCAATAAATTAGACAGATGTGTAAATAGTAATGTTTTGTGTAAAATATGTTATTGAAAGGAAGAGGTGATTTATTGTGCTAGGTGTGTTAGTAGCGGAGGTGTTGTGTTGTTGTATATGTTTGTGTGTGGTGGGATGTTGATGTGCAATGGGAGTGGGTGGTGGGACGTGTAAATGTGCATTGTATTCAGTGTAGTGTGTATGGTGAAGGGTAGGTAATTGGAACAGTGGGTTGGGTGTGTGTGTTTGTTTAGTGGTGGTTGTGTTGTGTGTGGTAGTTAAGGTTATGTTGAAGTGTTGTTTTGTGTGTTGTATCAGCAGAGGAGGTTGATGTGTGTGTGTGAGTACGTGTGTTGCGTGGTTGAGGGCGTGTGGCGTTGCTGAGTGCGTGTGTGTGTGTGCATGTGTTTGTGTATTTGTGTGTGTGTTGTGTGTGATGGTGTGTGGTGTGTGTGAGAGCATGTGTGTATGTGGCGTGTGTGATGGCATGTGTGTGTGTATGACGCATGTTGTGTGTGTGAGTGCGTGTTGTTGGTCATAGACATGTTGTAAATTGCATGTTTTTGAGTGTAGTGTGTGTATTATGAGGGTGAAGGTGAGGTGTGATTTGTTGTTATGTGTGGCATAGAATGACAGGATGTTTGCGTGTGTGTGTGTGTGTGTGTATGAGGGGGTTTTGTGTGGGTGAGTGTTGTGTGTGAGTGGTGGTGTGAGAAGTGTTTTAGAATAAATTATACAGACAGTGAAATTGTTAGGAAAACATATTTTATTGTAAGGAACAGCTGAGTTTCAGTGGTAGGTGTTGTCATACAGTGTGTGAGGTAGCGGGAGTGACATTGGTGGCATGCTGTTTGACTGTAGTCCGCGGCGTTGCGGTCCGGTTGCGGAGGGAGATGTGTGAGGTGCAGGAGATGTCAGGCGTGCTGGTTGTTCCGCGGGAGGTAGAGTGTGTGAGGTAGCGGGATAGCGGGAGTGACATCGGTGGCATGGTGTGTGGTGTGTGTGAGAGCATGTGTGTGTGTTGCTGGTGTGTGATGGCGTGTGTGTGTATGAGGCATGTTGTGTGTGTGACGTGTGTGAGTGCGTGTTGTTGGTCATACACATGTTAAAAATGGCATGTTTTTGAGTGTAGTGTGTGGCATAGAATGACAGGATGTTTGCGTGTGTGTGTATGAGGGGGTTTTGTGTGGGTGAGTGTTGTGTACATTATACAGATAGTAAAATAGTTAGGAAAACATATTTTATTTCAACGAACATCTGATTTCCAGTGGTAGGTGTTGTCATACACTGTGTGAGGTAGCGGGATAGGGGGAGGAACATTGGTGGCATGGTGTGTGAGTGTAGGCCGCGGCCTCGCGGTCCGGTTGCGGTAGGGAGCTGTGTGAGGTGCAGGAGATGAGGCGTGCTGTGCGGTCCGCGGGAGCTACACTGTGTGAGGTAGCGGGATAGGGGGAGGGACATCGTTGCCATGGTGTGTGAGTGTAGGCCGCGGCCTCGCGGTCCGGTTGCGGTAGGGAGCTGTGTGAGGTGCAGGAGATGTGGCGTGCTGTGCGGTCCGCGGGAGCTACACTGTGTGAGGTAGCGGGATAGGGGGAGGGACATCGTTGCCATGGTGTGTGAGTGTAGGCCGCGGCCTCGCGGTCCGGTTGCGGTAGGGAGATGTGTGAGGTGCAGGAGATGTGAGGCGTGCTGTGCTGTTCGCGGGAGCTACACTGTGTGAGGTAGCGGGATAGGGGGAGGGACATTGGTGGCATGGTGTAGCGGGGTAGGGGGCCTCGCGGTCCGGTTGCGGTAGGGAGATGTGTGAGGTGCAGGAGATGTGAGGCGTGCTGTGCGGTTCGCGGGAGCTACACTGTGTGAGGTAGCGGGATAGGGGGAGGGACATTGGTGGCATGGTGTAGCGGGGTAGGGGGCCTCGCGGTCTGGTTGCGGTAGGGAGCTGTGTGAGGTGCAGGAGATGAGGCGTGCTGTGCGGTCCGCGGGAGCTACACTGTGTGAGGTAGCGGGATAGGGGGAGGGACATCGTTGCCATGGTGTGTGAGTGTAGGCCGCGGCCTCGCGGTCCGGTTGCAGTAGGGAGCTGTGTGAGGTTCAGGAGATGAGGCGTGCTGTGCGGTCCGCGGGAGCTACACTGTGTGAGGTAGCGGGATAGGGGGAGGGACATCGTTGCCATGGTGTGTGAGTGTAGGCCGCGGCCTCGCGGTCCGGTTGCGGTAGGGAGCTGTGTGAGGTGCAGGAGATGTGGCATGCTGTGCGGTCCGCGGGAGCTACACTGTGTGAGGTAGCGGGATAGGGGGAGGGACATCGTTGCCATGGTGTGTGAGTGTAGGCCACGGCCTCGCGGTCCGGTTGCGGTAGGGAGATGTGTGAGGTGCAGGAGATGTGAGGCGTGCTGTGCGGTCCGCGGGAGCTACACTGTGTGAGGTAGCGGGATAGGGGGAGGGACATTGGTGGCATGGTGTAGCGGGGTAGGGGGCCTCGCGGTCCGGTTGCGGTAGGGAGATGTGTGAGGTGCAGGAGATGTGAGGCGTGCTGTGCGGTTCGC